>NC_079441.1:27598999-27721499 GCF_903798145.1 Danio aesculapii | reverse complement strand
TTAAAAAGTGAATTAATAATATTAATAAAAACCGCCCAGAAGGAAAACAGCTTGATTAAATTGAAATATTATAAAAAAGTTATATATTCAATAATAAAAGGAAAATAATCACAAATTGTACATGTTCCCTTCAGACATATACGCGTCTGCTCTTTCACGTATTACATGTAATGTATAGACCCTGAAAAAATTGTATGAGGAAATCACTAAATTTAGTTTATTTCATTTAATTACATTTTTTTTTTATTATACATAAAAGGAAATGTATAATAAAAATCTGTACATAGTTCTGTAAATAAAAAAAGGCAGAAGTTGTCTTTTAAAATGTTGAGAACTGCTGTTTTTACTGAGTGCATTAAGTAGTAATTAATGCTGACAAAAGATATTAAAGTTGTATAATTTAGGTAAACATGAATTAAATAATCATGAACTCCATGGGCTCCATTTTAATGATCTACGCGCAAAGGCATTAAGGGTGTGTCCGAATCCACTTTTGCTATTTTAAGGATGTAAAAATCCACTCTGTGCCGCAGCGTATGGTCTAACAGGTTTGTGCTTATTCTCTTATTGAGTTCTGGGTGGGTTTTGAGAATAATGTGTATTAAACCAATTAGAGTCTCATCTCCCATTCCCTTTAAGAGTCAGTTGCGTCACACCATCGCGCACTTGCTATTTACATGGTGGACTTTGTAAGTGGAAAAACTGAATGCTTCACTAGCGAGAAAACAGTTAAACAGCATCTGCAGCACAAGGATAAAGAACGAGCCTCCTCTATTCAACCTCTTTACTTTCTCTTTCTCTTCACTATTACTCTTTACTTCACTCCTTTACTTTCGTGGAGTAAAGAAACGGTGGAAACCCACTGAAGACATCTATAAGTCTACATATTTTATTTCATTTGTTAAGCACAAAGGTTTGTTTCAAAACTATTTTTAAGTTCAGTTCTAATTTCCAGCCAAGGAATAAATGACCAATAATAACGAAGTGTGGTCAAAAAACTGAGTTATATCCAAACACACGTCCTGTTCTTATGCCCCATATGGTCCAAAACCCGACAGGTGGACAAATCTAAGCTTGTTTTTATTAAAACAAATATAAATGTGCACATAATAAATAATACTACTAATGACATTATACAAAAGCAAGTTGTCATGAATAACCTGAAAAACAGCCCCCTGAGATGAAGAAGGGATGCAGGCAGTGTTATTTATATTTATGTTTTAATATTTTAATCCTTTAATTCTTTTTCATTTGTAAAGATATTTGTGTATTGCTGTAGATCCTGTGTGTATAAAGCAATGTGTACGTGTTTAAGTTGCACAACTAACATGCTCTGCGCTGGACTTTAGACCTGCTTTCCATCTATTTTAGTTCCTCAAAATAGCAACGCGCCAACAATGCGCCTTAACACGCCACTTTTCAAGACTGACACACCCATGAGTCCACAAAGTGGCGCAAATGGATTTGCTATTTAAACAACGCGGCGGAAAACGGGGAAATTAGGGTTGTGCTGGTCTGAAAATAGCAACACATCGTGCCAAACATGTCTTGCACCTTATTGCGCCGGGTGTATGATAGGGCTCCATGTATAACTCAATTATCTAAACTCTACTAAACCAAAAATGTGGGCAATATTATTTATTTCCATTCCCAGGTGTTAATACTTGGTTTTGTTTGTTTATTTGTTCATCTGTAAATAGATGATTCCACTGGACTCATTTGTCGGCCAAAGTGCGGATGGTAAAATGGTTCCCATCATTCCCGGAGGAAACAGTATCCCGCTGACATTCTCCAACAGGAAGGAGTATGTAGAGCGGGCCATTGAGTATCGACTCCATGAAATGGATCGTCAGGTGTGTTGAGTGCTTTCTATAAAGGTGTGTGTATTCAGTGAGCGGTCCTCTGATCCTGCCGTTGACATGTTGTGTTCAGGTGGCGGCGGTGCGCGAGGGCATGTCCTGGATCGTGCCGGTTCCTCTGCTGTCGTTACTGACGGCGCGGCAGCTGGAGCAGATGGTCTGCGGGCTGCCAGAGATCAGCGTGGAGGTGCTGAAGAAGGTGGTGCGCTACAGAGAGGTGGATGAGCAGCAGCAGCTAGTGCAGTGGTTCTGGCAGACGCTGGATGATTTCTCCAATGAGGAGAGGGTGCTCTTCATGCGCTTCGTCTCGGGACGCTCACGACTGCCCGCCAACACTGCTGACATTTCTCAGAGGTTTCAGATCATGAAGGTGGACCGGGTGAGAATCTGCATGCTTTTACGGATTCCGATGAAGCACATAATACCCAAAAATGGTCTAAATGATATTGTTGAGAGTGGAAAAAATCACTTTTATTCAGAATGATTTTTATGAGAAATGATGTACAAAAAGCATTTAAACATTTACAGCATTTCATTTTGAAGGACTCGTCCCTGTGCCCTAGTACCTAGTGTTTGCCCTTAAGGGTGTGAGCCCTACTGAATGAAATGCAGTGTGCGACACCAAACTTCGCTGCTCTGTTAGTAAAATTTTGTAGCTTTCAAAGTGGAGAGCAGGGGTCTCAAACTCAATTTACCTGGGGGCCGCTGGAGGCAGAGCCTGGGTGAGGCTGGGCCGCATCAGGTTTTCTACAAGAAATGAATTATATTATTAACTGTTAATTTCTAATTTGGTTTATTTTTTCATCTTATTTTGTGAAATGAGAGATTTGAGACGGTTGTTTTTTTAAACACAAAATAAGATAAAAACAAACCAATTAAAAATGAATAAGAAAATAAATCAATCAGTAATAAATAAATAATAATACTAATAATTAGATTTACTGTTATCAGCTGTGCTGTTGTAACAGAAAAAGAAGCAACACTGTGTTATTTTCATTTGTTTTGGCTACTTTTACACCATATAGAAAAATATGTAATGTTTATTGTGTGAGGCAATGCAAATGCAATGCAAGGCAAGTTTATTTATATAGCACATTTCATACACAGTGGCAATTCAAAGTGCTTTACATAAACAGGAATAAAAGAAACAAGTATAAGAGAAATAAAAACAAATAATAAAAGTGGTAAAAAATAAAATAAATAAATAAGCATAAAAACAGATAAAATGTGTTATGAAAGAATGAAAAAGAAGAGAAAAACATAATCGTGCGATCTGTCGGACATAGCACAGTGCTCATTCAGTAAAGGCACAGCTAAACAGATGTGTTTTCAGTCTTGATTTGAATGTGCTTAATGTTGGAGCACATCTGATCATTTCTGAAGCTGATTCCAGCAGCGAGGGGCGTAGTAGCTGAAGGCCGATTCACCCTGCTTTGACTGAACTCTCTTGGAATTTCTAGTTCATATGATCCTAAAGATCTGAGTGATCTGTTAGGTTTGTATTCAGTGAGCATATCTGTAATGTATTGAGGTCCTAGGCCATTTAGTGATTTATAGACCAGTAATAATACTTTAAAATCTATTCTGAATGTAACTGGGAGACAATGTAAAGACCTGAGGACAGGTGTGATGTGCTCTGATTTCTGGTTCTGGTCAGAATTCTGGCTGCAGCGTTCTGGATGAGCTGTAACTGTATGACTGTCTTTTTGGGAAGGCCAGTGAGGAGGCTGTTACAGTAATCCACCCTGCTGTTGATAAAAGCATGAACAAGTTTCTCTAAGTCTTCACTGGAAACAAAGCATCTAATTCTTGCAATGTTTTTGAGATGATAGTATGCTGATTTACTAACTGCTTTGACATGACTATTGATTTGAAACTCAGATCTGACTCCAGAGTCACACCAAGATTCTTGACCTTATTTTTTGTTGTTTGACATTTAGTGCCAAGGTACGCATTCACCTTGAGAACCTCATCTCTGTTCCCAAATGCAATCACTTCAGTTTTCTCTTTGTTTAACTGAAGAAAGAAATGCAATTCAAGTAGCGCGATGCAAATGACCCACAAATAGCGGTGTGACCCCATAATTGGTCTGGGTTACCGGGGACTCTTATTGCCGATGGACAGGTGTCAATATGTGACTGCACTGATTTATATACATTTATATATTTATAATGTCCCGCTGGACAGAAACTTCAAAACTATTTTGAAGTGTTGTGAATGAAGTGTACTGGGACGAATGTCCTCGTGTGCCCAATAGAAGCGAGGCAGCCAGCAGGCATGGAGCTAAACACTCACAACGCTGCTGTATCAAATGCAAATGTACCAGCTGATTCCTCGCCCCCGAGAGCCATATACCCCACCGTGATTGGTGGGTTCGTTCAGCCCGCACACAATGCTGTAAAGTGACATACATATTAAACTTGCGGGCCACACTAACATTAAACTTTCAAGTTAAAGTGGGGGCCACAAACTATCGTCCAGCGGGCCGCGAGTTTGAGATCGCTGGTGGAGAGTTTTGATCACTTGGGTTTGGAATGACATTTCAATATGGCAACTGTGACTTTCACTCCGAAGTGCCCTTTGTTGGCGTGTTACAAATGTGTGATAGTGTTCACAACAGAAATGTCTTTAACTTCTTTAGTTTGCTTTATATTTTTTTTAGTGGCATTCACTATAAACAACATTTATTATAAAGATCAAACCTTACAAATGTATTGGAAGTAAATCTACATTCATGTAGGAAATGCAATGTCCAGATACTAGCATGAATCCAGATTTGTGCGCACTTCGCTCATGTTTAAAGTCATTTTGGAGTTAATCTCGGAATACATTTCTAGATATTAAAAAAAATTATCAATGGATTTTATTAAATACCGTTGTTGTTCTTGAATAATATATTAAACAATATTTAAACATGAAATAATATTTGTAATTTGAAAAACTGTAAAATAAGAATTGAAATATAATCTTCTTATATCTTTTTAAAATAATTTCTAATAAAATCTGTAACATTTACTTAAGTTTGTATTTTTTCCCAAATTTATAGAACTTAAATTTTCATTGAGTAATCTATTATTACAGTTTGATATTTTGGGCCTCTTCATTCAGTTTAACCATGTGTTTTTACACCAACAAGCTTGCATTTTGAAGCCATGTCATGTTTTCTTACTTTTTAGGAATAGAGATTGAGAGAGGAGAAAACATTTAAAAATAACAGCAGTTTTATATGGGATCAAATTAGATTTAAAAAAATCATTTGATTTGTTTTGATTATACAGAGGAGAATTTTGAAAAACATTTTTGATCCATTTTAAATGTTGACTATAGACTGGGTGTTGTTCAGTAGTTTTAGGACCACTTTTATGAAAAGTTTTGATCCACTTCAAATGTTGACTACTGTATATTGTGTATATACTGTATATTTGCTGGCAGCTAGCTCTCTGCAACTCTCACATGGTCACTCACTGAAGCTTAGTAGGGCTGCGCCCGGTCAGTACCTGGATGGGAGAACACATGGGAAAGCTGGGTTGCTGCCGGAAGTGGTGTTAGTGGGGCCAGCAGGGGGTGCTCAATCTGCAGTCTGTGTGGGTCCTAACCATAGACTGTAAAATATATGGACGGAGCATCCGTGACGTCACCCATAGGTTTCTGAACACTGCAAAAGAAGCTACAAGTAAGGCGCGGCCAACCGTCGCCATTTTGTTCGCGCGTCATCGCACCCACAGCGGGATACCAAACAAGGGCAAAGAGGCGGAGAGTGGGCGGAGCTACAGACGCCTGCTGGCACTTTGCTTAGACCAAGCGGCAACCTCCCGCTCTCCCTCGGGAGGCCAATACGGAAGTAACTGAAACTGCAATTCATCAAAATTCCGCTAGTCCTGGCTCCATAATAGAGCAAAGTGCAATTGAGCCCACTGTTAGAATGGGCAACTTTACAGCAGAAAAAAAGGTGTTTACAGCCTGGTACAAAGAACCATTTTGGTTCATATAGCTATTATTACCCTCCATGACAACTGTGAGGGGGGTGAATTTTTTTATAACTCATCCATTTCCTTTATATTAGGTTATTTTAAGTTTGCATAATTAAGGGCGTGGCCACTTGAGTGACAGCGAGGTCTCGCTGGTCGCCGTCACTTCACCTGAACTGAATCCGGCAGATTAGCCACTGATCTCGGCATATTCATCGTATTTTTGTGTTGTTTTATGTGGGTTTACACAGTCAGCTGCCTTTTGGACTTATTTCTTACAATTATCAGATGATATGGGATGCTGTGTGCATTTAATTGTGCTCACAAACCATTCACGTGGCCTCCTTTTCCCATGTGAGTAAAGTTATATACTTGTATACCATCTCTATAAATGTATTTGTTTTATTTAAGATCATTTATCATTAATATTTTTCTTTAGACCCGTAAAGCACTCCAGAATGTGCCAGATTGATTATCTGTAGGCTCTAGAACAGTCATCTGAAGCGTTATAATACAGTGTTATGCTGGATTTCATCAATAGTCTTGCATTTACTAACACACACACACATCTGAAGTGTTTGGATGTAATTCGCGTTTACCTCCTGTAGAAAAACATCATAAGAACAATGTTTAGTGGCTCAATGTATTACTACAGTGTTTTTGAAAGTCTAAACACTTTATTGATATAGTGTACAGCCAAGCACATGTGGTCAGAACACAAACGAGTCGCAGGTAATAAAGTATCAAGCGTTTCTCCCAAAGTAAAGTCTGTCTGCCAGGTCTAAGCAAAGTGCCAGCAGGTGTCTGTAGCTCCGCCCACTCTCCGCCTCTTTGCCCTTGTTTGGTATCCCGCCGTGGGTGCGATGACGCGCGAACAAAATGGCGACGGTTGGCCGCGCCTACTTGTGGCTTCTTTTGCGCTCTTCAGAAACCTATGGGTGACGTCACGGATGCTACGTCCATATATTTTACAGTCTATGGCTTAGACCTAGCAGACAGACTTTACTTTGAGAGAAACGCTTAATACTTTATTACCTGCGACTCGTTTGTGTTCTGACCACATGTGCTTGGCTGTACACTATATCAATAAAGTGTTTAGACTTTTAAAAACACTGTAGTAATACAGTGAGCCACTAAACATTGTTCTTATGACGTTTTTCTACAGGAGGAAAACGCGAATTACTTCCAAACACTTCAAATATAGTCTGTGTTAGTAAATGCAAGACTATTGATGTAATCCAGGCATAACACTGTATAATAACGCTTCAGATGACTGTTCTAGAGCCTACAGCTAATCAATCTGTCACATTCTGGAGTGTTTTACGGGTCTAAAGAAAAATATTAATGATAAATGATCTTAAATAAAACACACACATTTATAGAGATGGTATATAAGTATATAACTTTACTCACATGGGAAACGAGGCCACGTGAATGGTTTGTGAGCACAATTAAGTGCACACAGCATCCCATATCATCTGATAATTGTAAGAAATAAGTCCAAAAGGCAGCTGACTGTGTAAAGCCACATAAAACAGAATAAAAATATGATGAATATGCCGAGATATGTGGCTAATCTGCCGGATTCAGCTGAGGTGAAGTGACGGCGACCAGCGAGACCTAGCTGTCACTCAAGTGGCCACGCCCTTAATTATGCAAACTTAATATAACCTAAAATAAAGGAAATGGATGAGTTATAAAAAAATTCACCCCCCTCACAGTTGTCATGGAGGGTAATAATAGCTATATGAACCAAAATCTTTCTTTGTACCAGGCTGTAAACACCTTTTTTTCTGCTGTAAACTTGGCCATTCTAGCAGTGGGCTCAATTGCAACTTGCTCTATTATGGAGCCAGGACTAGCGGAATTTTGATGAATTGCAGTTTCAGTTACTTCCGTATTGGCTTCCCGAGAGAGAGCGGGAGGTTGCCGCTTGGTCCTAACATCCCAGTATATTGATGGGGACTCTATACTGCTCAGTGAGCGCCATCTTTAGGGTGAGACCGAGGTCCTGACTCTCTGTGGTTGTTAAAAATCCCAGGATGTCCTTCGAAAAAGAGTAGTGGTTTAAGCCCGACATCCTGGCCAAATCTGCCCACTGTCTATCATGGCCTCCTAACCATCCCCATATTATTATTGCCTTCATTGCTCTGTCTCCTCTCCACCAATCAGCTAGTGTGCGGTCTGGTGCAATATGGCTGCCGTCGCGTCATCCAGGTGGAAGCTGCACACTAGTGGTGGATGAGGAGATTCCCCCCCAAAAATGTGTAAAGTGTTTTGAGTGTCCAGAAAAGCGCTATATAAATGTAAGGAATTATTATTATTGTGCGGCATTTAATGTGTGTGTGTGTGTGTGTGTGTGTGTGTGTGTGTGTGTGTGTGTGTGTGTCTGCTCTCTTTCAGCCATACGACAGTCTTCCCACCTCTCAGACCTGCTTCTTCCAGCTCCGCCTTCCACCCTACTCTAGCCAATCAGTGATGGCGGAGCGGCTCCGTTACGCTATTAATAACTGCCGTTCCATAGACATGGACAACTACATGCTGTCCCGCAATGTGGACAATGCAGAGGGTTCAGACACGGATTACTGAGCCCCCTCCACATCAATCAACTCTGTGCGGGACTCCATTAAGTATTTGGTGCAGGCTTTTATGATTTTATGATAACAGATGTTTTCACGAACACATAATCAAGTCTTTTTATTTCACCTTTGGTTTCTTAGCAATTCAGCAGAACTTGCCGCACAATCTGTTTACACATGCGTACAGACACGCACACACACGCAGGCACCTACATGTGTGCTGATGTGTAGTCTTTACGTTAAAGCACAGTCTCTGCTCTTCAGTTGTTTGGTTCTGCCTTCTTTTTCAGGATATTCTGCATGAAGAGTGTTTGTTTTATTTAAAAAACTGTATAGAATAATGACAAAAAAAGACAAATATTGTACATTGTGTATAATGCTTCATTAGGAAATTGTTTTACATGAGTATCTGTATTTATTTCCATTTTTTGAAACGCCTACACCAGGTTTCTTATGTCAGATGCAATAAATGGTTGAATCTGAAACTACATTTTCTAGGAATTATTGCTCACAAAAACTAAAGAAAAATACCCCAAACAGCAAATCCACTGCATATCCACATTCTCTTTAATTTAGCAAGGATTAAAGGGATTGTCCGACCATATAATATTCACCCTTACTAAGTTCCAACTGAGCTGATGCTTGTGTTCTAGATTAAATGCAGTTCAGGATCTGCACCAGTGTTAATGGTTTTGAACCGTCTCTCTCACATGTCTTGTAAGGCACACTCTATATAGAAGCTGTTCATTTTATTGACAGAAGTTTGCTTTTTTTTATATATTGTTGCTTAATATCATGGCTTCAGCTGCAGCCAGGGTTCGGCATCAAAGTATCCTAATTATTATGCTGATCTGCGAGTGTAGTTCCTACACATCTCAATAGGGCCAGACAGAATCTGCGGACATTTTGTGCTATTTCTGCAGAGAATCTGCGAGTGATTTTGGGAGTATCATAACTGAAAACTTAATATATGAAATATAAAAATCATACCTTTTAAACTTTTAATTATTGTTTGCAAACCTAGTTAGATCCACTTATTTGGTAAACAAAGCAAGTCTCTCATAATATATCTATGTCTTGTCTACTTTACAAACTGTATTGTAAATAAATCATAAGAACATTTTAGTCAATAATATTAATGAAATTTATTTAAAAAACGAAATAAAAATAATTTTACACATTTACACAAGTAAATAAATAGACTCAATGATGAGCTTAAAAGCTGCAGATTAGATTAGATTAGATTAAACTTTATTTTCATTACACATGTACAAGTACAAGGCAACGAAATGCAGTTTAGGTCTAACCAGCAGTGCAATAGCAGCAAGTGCGAGATACAGGTATAAGTTATAAAGTGCAGTTATAGAAAAACTATGGTGATATTTACAGATGGATGTACTATGAACATTATATACAGGTTGTATTAAAAGGTTGTACAAAAGAGTCAGTGAGGGGCAGAGTTCAAAAGGAAGACAGCTCTGGGGAAAAAGCTGTTCCTCAGTCTGCTGGTTTTTGTCCAGGGGAGCCTAAAGCAGTCAACAGAAAAACAGAGAAAACAGTCTGTGAGCAGGGTGAGAGGTGTCTTTAAGAATACTGCGTGCTCTGCGCAGACAGTGTTTCTTCTGGATGTCCTCTATGGCTGGCAGTGTAGTCCCTGTGATGCGTTGGGCAGTTTTCACCCCCCGCTGCAGTGCCTTACGCTCAGCAACAGAGCAGCTTCCATACCAGACCGTGACGCAGTTGGTCAGGATGCTTTCTATTGTGCAGCGGTAGAAGTTCACCAAGACAGCTGATGAAAGCTGGTTTTTCTTTAGTTGCCTCAAGAAGAATAGGCGCTGGTGAGCCTTCTTGACTAGGCTGGAGGTGTTGGTGGTCCAGGAAAGGTCCTTAGAGATGTGGGTCCCCAGGAACTTGAAGGATGAGACAGGCTCAACGGCCATCCCATTAATGTGGATGGGATCATGTGAGCCTGTTCGTCCCTTCCTGAAGTCCACAATGAGCTCCTTGGTCTTGCTGGTGTTAAGGAGCAGATTATTGTTGGTGCACCAGGTGGCCAGATGCTGTATCTCCTCCCTGTAGGCAGTCTCATCATTATTGCTGATTAGACCAATCACTGTGGTGTCATCTGCGAATTTGATGATGGTGTTGGATCTGTTCACAGGCCTACAGTCGATGGTAAAAAGGGAGTAGAGGAAGGGGCTCAGCACGCAGCCCTGTGGTACACCAGTGTTGAGTGTGACGGTGGTTGAGCAGATGTGGCCTGATCTAACATTCTGAGGTCTGTTAGTCAGATATTCCATAACCCAGTTGCAGAGAGACGTGTCGATATCCAGGTCTCTGAGTTTGATCAGTAACTTAGAGGGTATGACAGTGTTGAATGCTGAGCTGAAGTCAACAAACAGCATTCGTGCATAAGTGTTTTTATTGTCCAGGTGTGTGAGGACAGAGTGCAGTGCTATGGAGACGGCATCTTCTGTGCTCCTGTTGCCACGGTAGGCAAACTGATGTGGGTCCAGTGTGGATGGCAGAGAGTCTTTCAGATGTGCCAGGACCAACCGCTCAAAGCACTTCATGATGATGGGTGTAAGTGCTACAGGGCGGTAGGCATTCAGGCATGTTGGGCTGGAGATTCCTGCGTGCGCAGATTTCATTCACCTACATATGGACCTAGACAACAGTAAGTTTTCATTTTCTGTCAGTCTTAGTAGACAATGTAACTACAGAACAGTCAAGCTTTAATTGTCAACACTTTTTGGCCAATTGCTAATGGTCTAATCCAATTCAATGATTTATGCTAAGCTAAGCTTAAAGTACTCCTGCCAGACCTGGAGATCGGCTGAATGGATTGAAAAATGGTAAAAGTCAACTGCTTAACTTTAGGGGAGCTGTGAAATTAGTGCACTTTCAACAAAGAAAAAAATAATTGACACAAATTATTTAATTGAGCTTCGTAAGGCCAGTTAGCGCAGAACATGAATTTTGTTTGTATAATTTGATCATATATGTTCTCGAAGGAATGGGAGAAATTGACTGAATTGTAGTAGGCAAATCCACTGAGAAGTACCCCTGTTTCAGCTAATGTTAAAATCTTGCTTGATGTATTAAAGAAAAAGTCTGCATCTTGAAGGGCCTGAGGGTGACTCGATTAACAGCAAACTTTAGTTTTTGTGTGTATAAAAAAATGCAGCTTATTTTTATATTTCTCCTCTTACAAAAAAGTCCTGAAGGAATGTAGATCTCTGTGCAGGAAACATGGGCATTTAACATGTGTGTGTGTGTGTATATATATATATATATATATATATATATATATATATATATATATATATATATATATATATACTGATACTGGAATGTTTCCACAATCTGAACTGTTATGGCATATATATATATATATATATGCCATAACAGTTCAGATTGTGGAAACATTCCAGTATCAGAAACAGGAGAAACCAGGCTTTGCTGGAGTGATTAATTCTATTCTAACTAAACATCATGGGCAGAGCTTCAGTCTGGATGTTGGATTTTTATTGTCCAAATTCTAGCCTAGAACTACTCTAATATTTTAGGATTTCCCAAATTTGTCTCAGACAACCAAATTGGGGCTAAAATTATAGCATGAGTCAGGCTTTAGGTTAGCGGAGTAATTTCTGCAGGCGTCCCACAGGAATATGATCATGACAATTCTATGGGATCCTGCAGAAGTGGAATGAATCCATTTCCTTCAGATTATCCTGCTGGATTTTTTTTGCAAGAGGCTTTTATTCAACACAAACTATTTACAGCACTGATATTTTGAAATATTCCTGGTAACAGAATATGTCTATATTACATAACAGCTACATTTCATAATATTCACCTCAACATTCATATATTTTTGTAAAGGCTCTCCAAAACCTCACATTTGCTAAAACATCTAGTTAACGTGACCAATAGAAACTTTCCAGCTAACAAGTTTGTTAGATTAGCTGTTCAATTATAATTCTTCACATCAGGAATTGTCTCCTTGCTTTTCATTTACAACATGACAGCAGTAAAACGTCAACCTCTATTGAGACCAAAATGCTCAAATGAAAGGTTCTTTGATTTCAAGATGTACATGACAGCCTATAAAGAAGAAAAAATACAGCAGACTGGAGCTCAAGCTACTTTATTATGAATGAAAATTTCATACACCTTACAGTCAAAATAATCTAAACCCATAGTGACATCTAAACTGATCCCGCTGAGCCCTGTGTGTTTCAAATCAGTCAGACCTTTCCAGCAGAAGAGCTTCAGTGTAGTGGTTTTTATGGAGAAGTGGCTTTTATCGTTCAAATACATTCGAGCACCCCTTAAATAAAAACACCAGGGAAAAATAAGGTTCGGTTTAGAAAGACAACACCAGACAGGTGAATTAAAAAAAGAAAACACAAAGCTGGTCACTCCAGGTTTAATCAGCTAAAACTTTGAAGAGCTAAGACTGATGACAGGACATTGGCAAATCATTCCACTCTAATTGGTCAGTTAAAATACAGAGGAGGAAAAAAAGCCTGACATGGGGGGAAAACCTAACTAGTTAAAGGTCAAATCTACACAGGACCTCATTTAAAAACCTGCTACAGACTCCGAGAACAAAACACTCTCACATAATCTCTCTCACACACAGAACATGAGGTACACAACAGAAAAAACAGAAGTGGAGGTCATTACAGAAAGTGCAAGATCTGCAGACATAAAATTCCTGTTACTCAGCAACCGTTCAGAAAACCCAGAGCATAGACCTCTCAGTGCAGGGCTGCTGGCCGTGTTTTCGGCACACTGGCTTCGAGAGTCGGTCTTTGGGAGGGAAAAAGAAAAAAGAAGTCCTGTTTAGTGGGTTATCTGGGCCTGTGATTGGCCAGCAGGAAGTCTTTGTCTTTACAGGTGAGGCAGAGTTTCAGGTTCCTCAAAGATCCTCCGGCACATAAATACGCCCAGACCGCCATGACTGAGAGTATGATGTAGGTCGGGATCAAACTGCCTTGATAGTGTGGGTTCACAAACGTCTGCAAGAGGGGTAAAAGAACAACATTGCAAAGATTAAAAAAAGAACCATGTGTCACATGATGTGCTTGTGATTTGAGTGAGTCAGCTGCTCGTGTCTGCTGCTGTACTTGTGGAGTACTGTTACTGTACGGGTTTGTCAGTTGATTCAAGTTAATAACACAACAAATTCAAATGAAAATAAACGCATTTGCACAAGTGACTGAAATAAAACAGACATTGCTAATAATTTGAGAGTGAAGCCAAAGAGGGTTGTTTCTAGATTGGATACGTTTGCGGCCGGAAGTTAATGAGAATTATTTCTATTATTTATTCAATTTCCCATTTATTGTATTTTATGTCTACCCCCACCCCAACCCTAAACCCAACCATCACAGTAACGTAAAAACAGTAGTTGTACCAAGTATTATTTATGTTATCTATTAAATTACCCAATAAATTATATTTTTAACGCTTACCCCCACCACAACCCTAAACCCAACCGTCACAGTACTGTAAAAATATTCATTATTGTTATAGAGTGTCATAAAAAAATGCTGCTTTATTAATGTGCATATCGCACTTCCGGCTGGCCACATATCCGATCTAGACTTTACCGCCAAAGAGCTTAGAATCACCAAGAGGCGACACTCAATAGAACGTTCCATTGCAATAGCAGCGCCCCGCAACAGCCTCGCGATTCCGCCATTTTGGAGTGAAAGCGATCGGCCGGCCATTTATTGCTGTTGCGATGGCAAGCAGCTGCTTTATTTTTTATTTATTCATTTTAAAAGCACATTAAAGCTGAGATACAACCCTGAAAGACGACAATACAACACTTACTATCAAAGACTGGTGATTATCAGCACTTTTAACAGTTAATTTTACAGACTTGTTTAATATATTTTAGCCATATTTGTTTTCTTGGAACTGTCACTTTTAGGTGAAATGACTTTAAAGGACTTCAATTAAATATTTTACACACTGGCACAATACAAATGAATACTGGAATGTTAAATTAAATGAACAGATTGACAGTAGACTTTTTGTTGCAGTATTATGTTATAATAGTATTTTTTCCCAGTGTTGTCTGTTATAGAAAGACTAATAAAGCGTTTATGTAAAAAGCCACTTTGTCCAAAATGGTTGAATTCTGACAGTTCAGATTGTGGAAACATTCCAGTATATCAGAAACCTTAAGAGAAAGCAGGCTTTGCTGGTCTATTCTAACCAAACATCATGGGCAGAGCTTCAGTCTGGATGTTGGATTTTTATTGCCCAAATTATCCTAAAATTAGCGTAATAGTTTAGGATTTCCCAAATTTGTCTCAGACGACCAAATTGGCTGAAATTGCATCATGAGCCAGGCTTTAGGTTTTCTGAGTAATTTCTGCAGGCGTCCCACAGGAATATGATCATAACACTTCTATGGGATCCTGCTGGAATGAAATGAAGTGGGTCCTGCCGTCAATTTTCTTCAGATTATCCTTCATCTTATTAAAAACAGAGCATTTTTTACCTCTATACTTGCATGTGATCCCAAACCAACTAAATGTGCCAAAACAAGCAAACTCTAGTTGTATTTACACACACATTTCTTTCATTAAAAATGACTAATTTAACACTGTTAAAAGTATATTTATAACGGAGAAAATGACATTCTGCATGAATAATCAAAATGACATATTTGCAGACATTTTTCATCTAAATAAGCTGATCATATAACTGCGATTCAACGTAATGTGTTTCTGTTATAAATCATTGCCTATTTATAAATATTATGTCCGCTTTAACATTCTTCTGAACAATTTTGGAATAAATGGAAGGTAAATGTAAAGGATACAGTGCTCTGTTATTATCCCGAGGAATTGAGTTATTGTTTTTTAGTTTTATTAGGAAATTTAATTTGGAGAATTCGCTGTAAAAACAGATGGGAATTGCATCGCTTCACAATAAAAAACGTTTTATAGAGATGAATTGTTGGCTGATTGGATATGTGTCAGCCCAATTAGGCAACTTTACTTGGAGGTAGGAAATTTAAGACCCGTTTAAAATATTTTAAGACCTACAACACCATATTTCATTGAATTGAAGACTTTAAGGCCAATTTTGTTTTTGAAATTTTGAAAAGACTCCGCAGACACCCTGCATGGGATATTTTATAATTACAGAAGTGTGCATTTGTATCTTCATTTTTACAAATGATTCATTTTTACTTTATAATCACAGTTGAAAGAATTATAATAATAAAAACAACATTATTATTATTATAAAATCATAGTAAAATTGTCATGTGATCCTAAACCAACTAAATGTGTCAAAACAAACAAGCAGACTCTAGTTATATATACACTGTACATACACACGTTTCTTTTTTTAAAAATGACTAATTTCACACTGCTAAAAGTATATTTATAACAGAGAAAATTTAAATTCTGCATGAATAATCAAAAAGACATATTTGCAGACATTTTTCATCCAAATAAGTTGAGCGTATAACTGCTATACAACCTAATGTGTTTCTGTTAGAAAAACATTGCCTATTTATTAATATTATGTTCGTCCTCCCTTTCAAATTTTGGTATAGATGGAAGATAATGTTAAGGATAAATTGCTCACTACAGACCGATGGTAGTATAAAGGTAAAGAAAGCCATTTCCAACTCCAGAAATGCAGTTACTTCATTTTGGCCAAAATGACATCAGTCTAATTTGTCCTTTCTTTACACTTAAAATCCGTTGCACACACCCTTGGCATATATTGTGTAGTTCTAGTGTACGCCATATAGGAGAGTTTGCTTGACAAACCACCTATAAGATAGGATCCCTCCTCTTCTATGCACCAGGCACTTTGTTCAAAACACTTCCATGTTTCTGTTTGTACAGATAGCTATGTTATATATAGTTTTAGACTTTGTACTTTCTCTCTACAGCCACATACTCTATATCTAAAGTCCTGAAATATTTTATATTTGCTTTATTTTCTATTGCATAACTTCTATGTCTCCATAGTTTAGATTATATTGTTATTATTATTATTTTTATTTTGTTTTTACTATTTCAAGGTCACGAGTGGTTGTGTAAATCTTTCACTGCATATCACAGTATGTATTACTCAGTATGTGACAAATATTATATGAATTTGATTTAGGCTGATGTAATATCTGGAAAGCCCTGCATTACACTTGTTGACTTACCAGACAAGACACTACTAAATGACTGGCGACCACGGCTCCGAGAGCCCACCATCTCTGATGCTCACAGGCCTCAAAGAAAACCACTCCCCAGAACATGTGCAGCAGGATAATGGCCAGAGTCATGAAGGCTGAGGGGAGAAAACACACACGTCAGTCACGCTGGAGTCCATCCTCGGGCCTAAACACAAGCTGACGTCTCTTTACCTGACGATATGAAGTAATGCTGGGATTCGCCATGAATGCCAACGGTTCCAGGACCCAAGGAGTCAGAGAGGATGTTGACCACAGAGAATGCACCGCTCATGAAGCCAAAGCCCAGACCTGACACTGCAAACCAACACACACTTTAACAAACACTGGACGTCTATTGCACTATGAGAAGTAGCATGAGAGGGAGGTTTACCATAAGCTAGCTGCCGCATGGAGATGGGCATGGTGTCCTCCTGACTGAGCGCCAACAGGCCTTCGTTTGCTTTTCTGCAAGAGATACAATGACAGATGTTAACAATAACCCTCCTACACTGACCTAATGAAACATTTGAGGGCACATGAAATCAATGCAAATGCAGAGCAACGCACTGTCTTTGACAGATTACAACATCATCTGCCACTTGACAACTCAAGCCACAAATCTAGAAAAAGGGTTCACTGATTTCGGTAACAGCTTTTCCACAGCTAAGTAGCAATCTAATGTAATGTTCATTGCATAACGTAGATCTTGCATTCATGCTAACAAACAAATGATCAATAGAAATATGTTAATGCAACTCACAACTATCAAATATGAATTGATGTATACTTTAAATTACATGGTATATGCAGGAATCCTAAAGGTTATTTCAATATCTTTTTAAAGACCTCAGAATATTTTAAGACTTCATCACCACAAGTTCTAATCAGTATCAAACTTTTAACTTAATAAACAGTTGTAGATTAATAAATCAATGGAACACAACCATGCAACAGAACTCAGATAAGCTCGGAACAAAGCTTGAAAGAATAAATTACGTGGTTGTTTTCAGCGACAGGCTTCAGCTACTGTTTAAACTTGTCTTTCTCCAACCAGGAGTATGCAAACTTACTTTTGTGGAGAGCGTCACATTACCTTACCGCATTTGTCGCAAATTATGTGACATCACCCGGACAGACCCGGACACACTCTCCCAATTCAAAACTAGATTAAAGACATATCTGTTCAGTAAAGCATACACTTAGTGCACCACTTAGGGGGCTTCCACACAGGTTATGCATCTTGTTGATATACACTGTAAACATCAGCTACGCTAATTATTTTCTTTATTCTCCATTTCCACCTGGGGATACTCTTCCCGAGGCCCTCATACTATGCAGAGTCACTGATTCGATCCAAGACCAACGACGAGATGATCCCAAGGTTTCCATATCCTGGACCAGGCTGAATCCTGAGCAGCTACTGTGATGGTCATGGAAGAGTGGAGAACATGAGACTGATTTCTGTGACGCTCCAGAGACAGACGAGTCTTCGCTGAGGCCAGCTTCCAGCCTCCGCCACTGAGACTGCAGCTCTGCACAAGACGTTTGGCCAGCGGAGAAATTAAAATGGTCATGCCCATCTGAGCCTGGTTTCTCTCAAGGTTTTTTTTTCTTCACTTCCGCCATTAGTGAAGTTTTTTTTCCCTCTCCGCTGTCGCCACTGGCTTGCATGGTTCGGGATCTATAGAGCTGCGCATCGTTGGATTTGCCCTTCAATATTTTGACTCTCAGTAGTGATTATTAAACCACACTGAACTGAGCTCAACTGAACTGAACTTAAACACTACAAACTGAACTACACTGTTCCTATTTACTGTGACCTTTATGTGAAGGTGCTTTGACACAATCTACATTGCATAAGCGCTATACAAATAAAGGTGAATTGAATTGAAACAGAGAAAATTGGCCGGACGTGCCAGACCCTAATTAATCACGTGGATTGAGCACGCCATTGTTAAAAATAAAATTATTTTTGCTTTTTTGGAGAAACACTTTGGACAACGCTTGAACAAAACGGAAAACCTCGTAAAAACGTGATTAAGACTTTTAAATACCTTTTAAGGGCCTTAATTTTCTCATAACTGATTTATCAACTTTTAATACTATTTAAGACCCCCGCGGACACCTTGAAATAGTTTTGAAAAGTTTTCTAGAGGCATTCACCATAATTTTGTGGCTCAGAAGTATCGGTTCAGGCACCTGTACCCTTTTAAAAGTATTGATTTAGCACCGGTATCAAAATAACCCCAAACAATACCCAACTCTACTCATTGCCAACGTCAATCACTGACGGGATCTTTTGCTTATTTTAAAACAGCAGAAATGTGACAAGGGCTTCTGTTACTTATTCTAGGCATCAACAGGCTAGGGGTTAAGTGTGCTGACATATAGCACCAATGTGCTCACAGTGGCCCGAGTTTGATTCCCAGGTTGGAGTCCTTTGCCGATCCTTCTCCTCTCTCTCTCTGCTACCCATTCATTCCTGTCTCCCTCTACACTGTCCTATCAAATAAAGGTTTAAAAAATATATAAAAAATTATAAATAAATATAAACGGAAGGCTGTGTGTGAGATGTGTAGTAGCATTCAAGCGTTTGGGGTCTGAAAGATTTGGGTTTTGAAATAAAAGTATAGTTTTATTCTCCATGGATGCATTAAAACCTACTTAAAGTAAGAGTCATTACTAGGGTCAGACAGAACCTGCGGACATTTTTTGCTAAAATTTCTGCAGAGAATTTTGTAACAAATCTGTGGATGTATGTGGAATGATTTTGGGAGTATCATAACTAAAATCTTAATATATGAATAAGAAACATTAACTTTTAACTGTTATGTAATTTTTACAACACAAATCCAATTAGATTCACTTATTTGGTAAAACAAACTCTCATAATATATCTGTAAAAGACTTTACAAACTGTATTGTAAACTAATCATATGAACATTTTCATATTAGTCAATAATATTACTGAATTTTCACAAGTAAATACAGACTCAATGATGGGCTAAAAATCTGCGGAAATCTTTGGATTTCTGCAAGCACAGATTCCATGTGGGCCTAGTCATTACTATTAAAATGATGCAGAAAATTTCTACTTCAAAAACCTGTTCTGAAATGTCCATTCTAAGAGTAATATGGAAGAGTAAATTTTCTGTTTAAGTACAGAAAAATAATTTTAAAATATTCATGCAAATTTTGTTTTGTTTCTTGTTTTATAAATATGGAATAACAACACAGTCGGTTGCTAGGGAAAGGAAATGGGAAAATTTAACAGATCTGATTGGACAAAAATCTGTGTCCTATGAGTCAATGTCTTACTTCCATTTGCACCAAAGAGAGACTAAATATATTAACTGTGTATATCTAAAGATGAATTTTGTTTACGGTAATAGTTAAACCTTTGAAAAAACACACACACATATACATATATATATACATATACGTTTTATATATATATATATATATATATATATATATATATATATATATATATATATATGGATATATCTATGGATGGATGGATGGATGGATGGATGGATGGATAGATAGATAGATAGATATTCAAAACATTCAATTTCTTGATAACTTGTAGTTATTCTACATTATTAGCTACAGCAGTTCAAACTAATATTCCTTTATTATTTTATAACAGTAATTATGCAGTGACCTTTGATAAGCTCTCTATGCCTTCAGTCTTGTGCCCAGACTTTGTTCAGACTATGCCTTTCTGAACAACGGCCATCTTGCATCCACAGTTTCTGCATCTTTTGGAAACAGCAGTGCTGACTTCGAACTTAGTAATACATTATTACCTTAAAATGTTAGAAGTACCAAAAAGCAATGTATAAAATATAATGAATAACTGAGCATATTATTATTAATAAATAATCCTTCACACATTTTTAACTCAAAATTCTCAAGTACCAGGAGTGTCCAAACCAGCTAATCAAATACTTTCAGGTTCACTAGAAAATTCACCGCCACTGTAGTTGGAGCTGGCTGAGATCAAATTTGTAGGAGGTTCAGGAGCAGGATAGGACACCCTGATTAAGACAATCAGTCAATGCTCAAGAAGATAATATGCTGTTTTATTTAGGTTTATAGATTATGTGGAGCTTTTCAAACACAGAAAGTGGACGAGTAATTCTTACTTCAGTAGTCTGTAGTAACCATATCTGAAAGCCTCCTGAAGCAGCACTGAGAGCACAACTCCAAAAATGAGCAGCCCTCTCTGCTGAGTGGCACTGTTCTTGTTGCTGATCTGGACCGTGATGAACCACACCAGAGAAGACAGCAGCAAAGACACCAGCCAGAAAAATGCCCTGAAAAAACAGAAACAAGCTCATGTTACAGTCACGTACATCAAACAACGCCTTTCAAAAATCTGTCATCAACATCAGCTTCCCCATTCCACGGCTTACCAGCTCTCTTAAAGGAGCAGTTCACCCGCAAATAAATATAGATATTTTGAGGATTATTTTCAGAAACTGTGGTTCGAAACATACATTACTCTTTAAAAGTTGAAGAGGGTTTTTTCTGTCTCATTCTCAAAATTACAGTGAGTGAACTGTGAAGTATTAGTAGAATTCAAAACAACTCCTGTTAGTCTTAAATTAATAAATACTTATATTTCAAAACATATTTGCATTGACCTTTAAACAAACTTTCTATCCCATTTTCTATTTACTTTATAAAGAAGTTGATTTTGATTGTCTTTATTATCAGAGTAGTCAACTAGTCAATAGTCAATAGAGTCTTTAGTCAATCTTAAGAACTGACTAAAAGAAATATTTGTCATCAATACTTGACCCTCCATTACCCTCTATACTAACACTTTCTATTCTATTTTCATCTCTATATAAGATGAGAAGTTATTTAATATATATTTTAGGTATAGTAATTTTGGACGTTGTCTGGAAAATGACAATTTGACAGAACAACATTTTAATTTGTTCTGATTGATTGAAATATTGCTTTCTTAGCCAACAAATATAGATTTTTCATAAAACTTTAAAACATTGGATTTGTGTAAAATACACCAATTTTCTCCAATCTTTCACTGTAAATATGAAAGTCATGAGATTCCTGATTACTTCGATTTTGCTGACTTTTTTATACTTTGTTATTTCTCTTTTTTGAGGAAGAAAAAGAATACAAATAATAAATTATAAATGATAATAAATACAACAACACATGGGAACATAAATGAACAGTTGACTGGTCACATATTTCCTTACAGGTCACATTAGCAAATACATATAAAGATCAGTTTATACTGTGTAAAGGCATAAGCACAACCCATTTCTCCCAATATTGCAGGTATTTGTCCTTTTGTAGTTTTAAAGAAAAGGTCATCCTCCATGTTTTGAACATTAGACACAATATCCAACAGTTCAGATTTTGTAGGGGCCTCCAGTTGTAGCCTCTTTCTCACATTTTCTTACTGGTTGCTAGAAGTATTTTTAATAAACACTTGTCTTTTACCATTAAGTTGGTTGCAATATTCCCCAGGTAAATTGATGTAAAAGAAAAGTCTATCACCAAAAATATTTCATATTACTTGCATTACATCGTGCAAGTATGACAGGGCAACTGCAAAATATGTGAAATTGATTTGCTAAGTCTTTCCCACATTTCCTCCAGCACTGTCCCCTCTCCTTCTCCCATGTTTGCCTGCATGTTAACTTGGGGGTTATAAAGTATCTGGTAAATCTCCTCCAGCAAAAATCTCACCGCATACCATTTTGCTGACTTTTAAGTCACTTCAGATAAAAGTGACAATCAAATGATTAGATGTGAAATGAAATGTAATCCTGTCATGGCAAAGCTGAATTTTCAGTTCAGGTCATCAACCTAGTCTTGAGTGTCACGTGATTCGTCAGGAATTCTTCTGGTACGCTAATTTGCAGCTCAAGAAACATTAATTATTATTATTATTATTATTATTAACAAACATGAAAACAGTTGTTCAACTAAACATTTTAACGTAAATGTAATACATTTTTAAAAGAACATTTATTTGATCTCAATCTTTCTTAATCTAAAACCTTAGCTTTCGCTTCTGATTTCGCATCTTAATTTCGTTTCACACACAATAAAAACTTACTGACAACATTTTGAACAGTAAATTTGTTTTGTACAAATTACTTTAAACTCAGAAACATTTCTCTGCAATTTGTTCAGTTACAAATAACGTTATATTTGAAGCAAGCCTCAGACTGGTGAACAGATGAGAAAGGCAGTCATCAGCCCAGATGAAGTGCTGTATCACGGGACTCTCATCCCACACTCTCTCTCACACACACACATACATACATACAAACACACACACAAACCGGGAGAAGCACATCTGCCCTCGTACTTACCCTGCTATAAGAAAGATGACACGCAGCGGGTCCCGGGCGATTGTAAACATAAACAAAGAGATGGCCGGGCCAAACGCGATGAACGTACAGCCGAAAAACACCGCCACTGTCATGATGTAGTTCGGCTAACCTGCTAATGCACTGAAAAGACCGCCGATTCAGACGGATAAGTGCCCTCGGAGGTTATTAACACACTCCATCCACGAAAGAGTCATACAGCTGTCGGTCAGTTTCTGCAAGCAACATAGATGAAGCGTTATGGAGGCGTTTGTTGCGCCCGTTTTTATCCAAATGTGTAGAGTACATTCAGCCCTGCGCTTGAAACTGTTCAGCACAGCGCCTAAGGTTACTTCCGGTTCCTAGTCATGTGACCTCATGTGTTTCAGAATCTTTTATGACGTATCAGTTTTCTTACCTCACCCACTGAATTGATTGAATCCTTGTATTGTCCTGCGAAACTTGACACAAATTCTAGTGCATGAATTCCCGAGTCCTAAATATCCTCCTTAATATGTATCGTTCAGATTATTATTTTGAAGTCAGCAATAGATTCCTAAAACTGAAATTTGTTCCGAAAATATATTTACTCATATTGTGTTTATGCGTCAGCATTCAATTATATTTTTCAAATATATTTATTCAATCATATACACTTACCGGCCACTTTATTAGGTATAACTGTCCAACTACTCGTTAACGCAGATTTCTAATCGGCCAATCTCATGGCAGCAACTCAATACATTTAGGCATGTAGACATGGCCGTGATGATTTGCTGCAGTTCAAACCGAGCATCAGAATGGAGAAGAAAGGTGATTTAAGTGACTTTGAATGTGGCAAATGGTTGTTGGTGCCAGACAGGCTGGTCTGAGTATTTCAGAAACTGCTGATCTACTGGGATTTTCACGCACAACCATCTCTAGGGTTCACAAATGGTCAGAAAAAGAGAAAATATCCAATATTCTGTGGGCGCAAATGCCTTGTGGATGCCAAAGGTCTGAGGAGAATGGCCAGACTAGTTTGAGTTAATAGAAAGGCAACAGTAACTCAAATAACCAGTCGTTACAACCGAGGTATGCAGAAGAGCATCTCTGAACACACAACACGTCCAACCTTGAAGCAGATGTGCTGCAGCAGCAGAAGATCACACTGGGTGCCAATCCTGTCAGCTAAGAACAGGAAACTGAGGCTACAATTCGCACAGGCTCACCAAAATTGGACAGTAGAAGATAAGAAAAACGTCTGATGAGTCTAGATTTCACTCACATTTAGTCAAAATGTTAATACACTTTAATAAGGTATTGCAAATTTCTTTCATTCATTTCATCCAAACATGGTTTACATAGTCATTCCAGCATATTTAAATAAAATGTAATATTTCTTAAACTACACAGAACAATAAATATTTCAACAAAAATAGGTGTACAGTAATACAAGCATCCTCAGTTTCAAGTATAATATTGTTTATCATTCATCAGTCAATTATACAATAGAATATGATCATGATGGAGATTAAAACTTGTGTGCTAATTCCATAACAGCGATGGTTGTGCTCTGACCAAAGATAAAAGCTCCAATGACGATAGTCACCACACCCCATCCTGTCAAGAGGATTCTGAAAGAAAACAAAAGTCTGAAAGTATTAAAACGTATAATAAAATGTTGTAAAAATATGTACTGTATATGAAGAGTTTAGATGCAAAAACCTCTAAGTGCCATCTGAAATTTTCATTCAAAATTAGCATTCTTTCTCAGGCTGTTATGTGTAGTTTCAGTAATTTTACTCTTAATTCTAAGAATAGGTTATTTTCACTGCCTAAACATAAACATAAGAGGCTGAGAAAAACACAGATTTTATAGGAAATTTTCAAACAGTACTTGAAGGTTTTTGCATCTGAACTATATATATATATATATATATATATATATATATATATATATATATATATATATATATATATATATATATATATATATATATATATATATATATATATATATATATCTATATATATATATATATATATATATATATAGACCAGAGGAAACAGTGAAGTTAAAATGACATCGTTAATCTAATATAAGATGTTACACACCTCATCCTGTGATTTATAGGTTCTGTCTGCATGACAAAAATGAGACACAACCCTGTAAATAGACAGATTGGTCAAAGTCACCATCCCATGATATTGACATAAGATATACCGAAGGCATTCCATGTGACCAGAAGTGAAGTGAAGTAATTTCAAGGGGGCAAGGAAGTTTATGGTATTTGATAAAAGATTATGAGGACAAATTAATTTTTATAAAATAATGAAGTGAACATTTGTAAGAGGCAATACTATATGCATATAAAAATAAGAGGACATTTTGATTTAATTCCACATTTAAGAAAAGATGCAAATAGATAAACTAACATATTGAGAAAGCATCTTCATCAGTTACAAAAGAAGATATTTTGTAGAAAGTTGAAAGCCAGTTACCTTTGACATCCATAGTATTTCTTTCTACAATGAAAATCTATGGTTACATGTTTCCAACGTTCTTCAAAATATCTTCTTTTGTGTTCAACAGAAAAGAGAAGCTCATAGGGCAAGTGTTGAGTACAATAAAATTGTGTAGACCATCTCTTTTAGTCTTCCTGTCCCCAAAGCTTTTGAATAGCACTCTATGTGTGCACACTTGTGTGTTGGGGACATATATCTGTATCATTGAGTGTCTCACCAGGAAAGATGAAGATAAAGAAGGCACTGATTCCCCCAATTACACTGATGACTTCACTCATGTCTGGCACAAATATGGCGATAAGGAGAGTTACGGTGATCCAGAGAATAGTGAGAATGAGACGGCACCGACCCTCAAACACAGGTGTCATTATGGTCCGTCGTTCCCAAAAGCGCAGTATTTGTGTTAGAATTACTGACCTGTGAACGAGACAGTCATTGGCACATGAGTGTTTGTACATAGTGTGTGTACATGCAGTGAGGTATACACATATTTGTGGTTTACAGTACCTTCCCAACAGCAGTATTATAGGATAGATGGTGACGATAGAAATCCCAAACAGCAGCCTAGCAATAATCATCACTACATCATTTCCAGGATATGACATCAGGATATCTGAGGCTACTTTCCGTCCAAATGTAAGAAAACCAAACACACCTGCCATATTGCAACAAAATGTCAGGCTAATAGACAAAAAATAACTTGTCAGGCAATATTCACATGTGACCCTAGAGCACAAAACTAAGCTTATGTACCTCCGGTGTATTTTTGGTAATAGGGTATATGCACACAGACTTTTATTTTCAGTCAACCAGCCCCAGGGCTTCTGGTTAATTGTCATCCCATACAATATTACTGCATTTAAGATCTGATTTCTTTAAAAAAAACAGCATCTATATATATATAAAAGGAGGCCTTTAAAGCCCATATAAGAGAGGAGATACTAAGCTTTACAAGGCATAAAACCTCTGAAACCTCATGATCCTCTGAAACAAAAAGAAATATTAACACTTAAAGCCCAATATAATGAGTTAACTAGTAGCAAGATAGTTATAAATTTAATGTGGTTAAATCAGACTTATTATGACCAGGGTGAAAAAGCAGGGAAACTACTGGCATAGAGAATCAAAAAGATTCAAACAGAAAGAGCAATTAATTCAATTACAAATGAAAAAGGAGAAAAAATTGTAGACCCACAAGGAATTAATAATGTTTTAAAGGCATACTATGAGGATCTATACAAATCGCAATACACAAACATCTTGGAAAGACGAGATTCCTTTTTGGATAAACTTGATTTCTCTACTTTATCAAATGAGGATAGATGTAAATTGGAGGGAAATTTAAGTACTGAAGAGCTGCAAGAAGCATTACAGCGTATGAATAGTGGAAAGGCTTCTGGGCCCGATGGTATACCTGTAGAAATTCATAAAAAATTTGCAGGGAAACTTATGCCCCACTTACTCTAAGTATTTAATGAGTCGCTGGAAAAAGGAATTCTACCACCCTCATTAAGATCTGCACTAATATCGCTTATATTAAAACCAGGAAAACCTCCCAAGGATAAATCATCTTATAGACCAATATCTTTAATGTCTTGTGACATGAAAATTCTTTGCAAAGTGCTGTCTAATAGAACTAAAACACTGGTGCCTAACCTCATCAAGAACGACCAAAATGGGTTTGTGCTTGGAAGACAAGCCTTTCATAACACCTGTAGGGTTTTTAATGTACTATACAAAAACAGAATGCCAAAGACCACGCAATCCTGTCATTGGATGCTGAAAAGGCCTTCGACAGGATTGAGTGGGGCTATCTGTTTGAAACACTTAAAACATTTGGACTGGGAGATGTTTACCTTAAATGGATCAGATTACTTTATACAGAACCCCAGGCAGAAGTAATAACAAATAACCAAATTTCAAAACCATTTAAATTAGGTAGAGGTACACGCCAAGGATGCCATATGCTCCCCCTATTATTTTTATTTGCAGTTGAACCTCTTGCAATGACAAATCGTAATAATCCTGATATAAAAGGTAGAACAGTAGGAGAAAATGAACACTGTCAATCTTTGTTTGCAGATGATATTATAGTTTTTCTTTCATATTTGAAGACTTCTATTCCAACACTTAACAACATACTATCCGAATTTAAAGACTTTTCAGAAGCGCAAACTAATAGATTTTAGTTTGCTGCAGGCCAAGCGCGTTATTGCATTAAAATGGAAAGAGACTCAAAGGCCCTCTTCTAATCAATGGATCAAGTAAATGTCCTGTAATCTTGCTCTGGAAAAACTAACATACATTGTCAAAGGGAAGTTAAAAGACTTTGATAGCATTTGGAACCCCTTTCTAGACTGTCAAGTGGACCTGACAGCAGAATAGAACTTAAATAAAACAGTGAATTACTTTTGATATTGTATGTAAATATTTATACTCTATATTAACTCTCTTTTTATTTTTATTTATTTATAATTATTATTATTTTATTTACTTATTTATTTTTATTAATTTATTTTTTTTATTTTTGTATGTTATCCTGGAGTTGTTTTGTCGTCATGTGATGTTCAGATGTTTAAATGTCTTGTTTTAATGTTGAGAAAAACCCAATAAAATAAAACAAAAAATAATAATAATAATATTAATAATAATAATAGTAAGAGAGATAACTGTGGGCTTTACAGAGTGGATGTGACAGAGGATACTGATCTGACTCACCTGTGAGAGTATAAATCAGCAGGCAGAAAATCATAGAAGTGACTGAGATGAAAACCCAATGCGTGATCTTTTTGTTTTCCATGCTGCTGTATATAGCAATGGAAGCTTCATGGCACTGTAATACAAATAAAGATAACAGAGTATCAAAATAATCAAAACCCACACAGTGCTCTAAAATGAAATCTCAACCTTTTTCTTTTTTACAGAATCTAACCTGGAAACCGAAGCAGATGGTAGGAACCACACTGAACATGGAGGCCCATGAGCCCAATCTGACACAAACACAAGAACGCAAAATAAACCACAGATATAAAACTACTGGACAACTTTACATCACACATACATATAACTCACCCTTGACTGTGCTCAGGTGTGAGGTCCGCTGTGTGTGTGTCTTTTAGGTAATATTTCGCAATGACAGCAATACTCAGGTAAGTCGCAGCCAGAGTTCCCATTACACTGACGATTGAACACAAAGAAATATTCAGAGAACAGACATAATGATACAGCAGCAGAAATAAGACGGCATAGCCTTTAACACACCTGGTGTATTTCTGGATGCCGATCTCTTTGGGTATAGAGAGAGGAAGGATGATAATGAGACACATGAGACAGAGGGCAAAACGGTGATCTGTGTACCAGTGATGTGGCATCTCTGCATCTGTATTTCCTGTCACCGTCTCGTACAGAGACAGACACACTGAAACACACACACACAAACACACACCAGAAAATCTCTTAGTCATGCGTGTATATATACACACACATGCTCACAGTGAAACATAATGGCTCATATTAGAGATGTAATGGTATGAAGGTTTCATATCATGATTAAAGTGACCAAAATGATCACACTTGTCGATATTATGCTTTGTTAAATGACCTGAAAATGTTCAGAAAGTAAATGTCACACACACACACACACACACACACACACTTAAGGCATTCCATCAATTTTTGTATCTGAGAAACTAAAAATTTGCAGCATCATGCCATTTTGTAACAAACACCGTAAGCTTTTGTTTGCATTTCATACACATTGTGTTGTTGTTTTTCTATAGGTGCATTTGATTTTCTTACTTAAAGTATTGTTTGGTAAACCTGCATTTGGAAAACGACCCCAGCAGGCACAGGACACCAACATGATGTCAGACTAAGGCTGTACACCAAACGTCATGGGATGTTCCATTTTGTTTGGAAATGAAAATCGGGTTAACGTCAGAACTCAACGTCAGAACTCAACGTCAGAACTCAATGTCATACCGATGTCAATGTCCAACATCAGACAGACAATGCATTTTGGTCACTTTCCAACGCAACCTAAAAACAAGATATCAACGTCTAATGATGTCACAGCTTGACGTTGTGTGAACATTACCACTTTGACGTTTATTAAACGATGGATTTTGGTTGCCATAACTGACAAATAAATGTCAGTATTTGATGTCCTTACGATGTTGGTTTAAGATGTTGGCGTGACGCTGGATTTTGTTCACTTTCTAACACAACCTAAAATCAACAAAATATCAACGTCATTTCACATCTTTATTGGATGTCAAAAAAACGTTGTCCTCAGATGCTATAAATCTAACCTAATATTAACATCTTATGATGTTGTGTGCCTGCTGGGACCTCAAACTGATCCACGTTAACGTTGCTTTGCAGAAAATTGCATGAAAGCTGCTTTATAAAAGACAAAAAGTGTTGTGCGATTTGAAGTAAATATAACAAATTTTTGATATTGTGAATCAATTTGCGATTAAATTTAGTTAATTTAAGCTTCAGCTTAGCATTCTCAATAGTGTAAAACACACACTTCGAATCAAAGCAATACAACATTAATAACAATTAGCTATATTAAATATTATTATTATTAAATATATAAATATTTATTATTATTCAAATATTTTTATTGCTTTTCATTAGTATTCAATAAATCACAACCACATGACCAATTATAACTTTTCCACAACACACATAATAATAATATTATTAATAATAATAATAATAATAATTCCTTACTTTTAATTACAATTATACTATGGGGATGGTTAGGAGGCCATGATGGACAGAGGGCAAATTTGGCCAGGGTTAAACCCTTAACGACCACATATATTGAACAACATATTAACACAGTACATAGCTTTAAACATACTCAAACCCATTAAAGAAAGGAGTAAGGGAAGGGAAATAAAGAATTGTATTGCGAATAGAAAGAATTTTTTTTAATAATAACTGATAAATAATGGAGGGTCATCTTTCAATTGTGATTTAGTAGCCCCTGTGTATTCATTGAAGAAATAAATAATTATTTATTAACTGTCGATATTAAGATGCATTATGTTGCAGCCTTTTGTAATTAGCTAATCAATATGTTCAAAATTGTCATAATCAATCATAAGTTTTAACACTAACTGTCAGAAAATGTACTGTGGTTTACCTTGAAACAGGTAATCTTGACAACCCTTGCTCATTTCATACAAAACACACACACACACACACACACACACGCACACACACACACACACACACACACACACAAACACAACTTACGTTTCTCTAGCTGATCCTGCACCACCACCAAAAAGGCCACAGAGATCATGAAGAGGTTGAAAACAAAGCAGATCTCACACAGATGACCGATCCTCTGTCCACACACTTCCCGCACCACATCGTGATATGTGTTCTGGCGACTTATCGATGAGGCATAACCAAGAATGACCAGCCCACTTATGAGGAACACCAGACTCACCTGGGAAAGAAACAAAGATGGTCAACTGCTGGAATTTCTTTAGTTGCATCCACATTAGCACTGCTGAGGGCTTTGCAAAGGAGTTGCATGCACATTAAAAATAACTGACCACCTTTCATTTCATTAGTGGCACGTTGTGAATAACAGCATTGCATTCTCACTCTAATGAGAAAGATACAGACAGAAAGTAACAGAAGACATACTATATGTTAAATATATAAGAACTTCTCAACAGATGACTGATTGATTGGGAATTTACACAAATGCTAGTAAAGTATTTTCAATACAAGAAAGCACTGTATAGATCCAGATAAGCTAACAATTCAACAGTTCATATTTTCTTCTAGTACTGGCCAAAGTCAAAGTATTAATTATATGCTGACTTTGGCCACTACTAGAAGAAAATATGGTAATATAGCAGTTAATCTTTTTTGTTGATCTTAGCTAATCAGCCGATTTAATTAACCATGGTTTTACTACAAAATAGACTAATAAATGCATTTTGTAGTTAAACCAAAGTAACCACACATTATAATTTTGCTACACTAACAATAGTTAAACCAGGGAATATGTAGCAAAACTGTGGTCATCATAAAAATAATAGGCTAATCAATACCCCCACCTCCAAAAAAACAGAACAAACAAAATAAACGGCTTGCTATACACTATACTATAATGAAATCATAGTTAATTTTCAGTAAGAGTGGTCCCAGATTGATACCTTTTTGCTATTGTACCCAGCCAGCACATGACCCAACCTTCAACGTTGAAAAATGGTTGACAACATCAGATGTTGGTACAATGCTGAAACAACGTTTAATGTTGAATGGTTGAAAATGAGCCACAGCATGACCAACTTTCATCATTGAAATATGGTTGGAAAATGGTTGTTGTTTCAACATAGAAACAATGTTTAAATAGTGTTAAATGATAAATGTTTGAAAAGGGAACATGTTTGAAAACAGAAACACTCATAAAATCAACGTTGACATTTCTTCAAGTTCTGTAAAAGTTGCATCAACGTCATATCTGATTCATGACATCATAGGATTAGGATACACCAAACTTTTTTATTATGTTTCATATAATTCCCACTTTTCCAAATCTTTCCGTATGTGTAACAACAAAAAATGTGTCTGATTTTTGATACTATATGAAGAACTGTTGTCTATTGAGTCTAATTTGATAGCTTTCCTGTAATGTTCTTAATCCAGCTATTTTCATACATTTCTGTACAATTGTGATTTACTTAACCCCTTTCTTTGCTTTGTTAGTCTTTTTTTCTCTCTGCGGTTAATGTAACTTGTATTTTTCTTCTCTTATATTTCTCTCTTGTGTTGATCTCCTGATTGTGTTGTATATATTTTCACTCATGAATAAAAATAAATAAAAATTAGTATAAACCACTTCTATTATCCCGGACAACAAATTAGTCGACACATCGTCTATTTTTTGGTTGCAAATGTTAGTCACCAATGAAATTCTAAAGATGAATGGGAGTATTTAAGTTTATACCTGTGCACGTGTCCTACTGTAAAATCATGATGAGTAGCCTAATCTACACTTGTCAAAACATACCATCTCCACGCTGATCGCTGTGTTCACGCCACCAGCCTTCTCAAAAGCCCACGGAAAGTTGAGCAGTCCCGCTCCGAGGGCAGATTTAAGCATGATGAAAATTGCCCCAAATGAGCCGAGTCGTGGGACGTCCGATCCCCGCGTAGGTTTGGAGAGCAGGCTGATGCTGCGTATACTCTCCCGGGCCAGTTCCTCCATTCTCAGCGCCTCAGGACCTGAAAAACGTGATTAAAATATACTTAGTTCCGGTGGACAAAACCAATGTGAGAATCTTCTGGCAATAATAAAACTCTTCAGGCCTGTGACCATCTGCACTTGTCTGGTATAAAAACACTGTTCTGAATCGTAAAGCAGGATTGTCTCAAATAAGACCCCTTAAAAATGTCATCGCAAGGTGTGAAATATTGTACAGACTCGCTAGCGTTTGTAACGGTTGGTTCCGAGTCAGAATGATTGCTTCTCTGAAGTTGCATGTTGAGAGGAATTGTCTTAATTTGACAGTGGAGCGGTTGCTTCGGTGGAGAATTTGTCTAGAACTGCAGGAATTCGCGGCAGGACGGGGTTATTTTTGTCAGGACGTGAAACGCTGTGGCTAAATGTAATTAGTTTTACGACCCTCTTCGAACCCTTTGAGCAAACTCTCATTTGACGAGCTCACTCGCGGCACGTGTCCCTCTATATGTATGTATGTATGTATGTGTGTATATATATATATATATATATATATATATATATATATATATATATATATATATATATATATATATATATATATATATATATATATATATATATAATAGTAACTCTGGGGGCCCCAAAAGGGCATGGGCCCTTAATTGTCCTAACCTTTCCCCCCTAGCAGCACCCTGCATATAGCCAATGTACCAAAAGGCACCAAGTTTCACTCATTCTGATGAAGTATTTTATAAGATCCAACTGGAGAGGCCCATGGACTGTACGATTGTAATCAGCCTACATCTACAGTGCTCAGCATATATAATTACCCCCTCCACAAATCTCTTATATTTATTAATTCATATTTTAATAAGATGCTATACAATATTATATTTGTGCATATACATTAGATTAGTCAGCACTGAAGCCAAATCTGGAGCTTATCTAACTAAATAACTTACGATGATGGCCCAAAAACTACTAAAGCCAAATTTATATGTTATTGAAAAATATTAAATACAAATTTTTAAATCTAGAGAAGCAAAAATTTTGTTGAAATTTTGTAGGTTGTCTTTTTTTTTTTTTTTTTGCAATATTTTGTTTGACTTTAATTGTGTTATCTTTCAATTTCTAAATATGTTTGGTGACTAAAATATTATTTTAATAAATATTTCTGTTTAATTATTCTGTTTTGTTTCAATGCATTTAAATACATTGCCTATATTCACTGAGAAATGCATAAAAATATTCATTTTCAAAATGGGGTGTAAAACATGCTGAGCGCTGTATACAGGTATCCTCAACTGCCACTCAAAAACTAAATGGGCCTATAACATACAGAACAAAATCTATGCATTTAGTCATGCTGACTTTGGGGGAGACAGATGTGATACATTGTTGATGGCAGAAGTCAAAGGACAATAACCTGTTTTAGGCTGTAAAATAACTCAGTACTCACTTCAGCCAAGATATATGCAGACCATCTCTGAATACACAACATGTCAAACCTCAAAGCAGATGAGCTACAGCAGCAGAAGAAGAGCACAATTGTGCTACTCCTGTCAGCAAAAGAGCAAACTGAGCCTAACAATAACACGGGTTCAAACTTGGAAAAAAGAAGTTTGAAAAACTGATTAGGTGAGTCTTGATTTCTGCTACAACTGTTGTGGAGTCCGATTTTTGACCTAAACAACATTAAAGCATTGATCCATCCTGCTTCGCATCTTACATTCAGCCATTATCATTTTGTTTTTAGATTGGGCAAATGTCTTCTGTCCAACTTGATTGTCTGTGTTGATTGTCTGACAATGGGAAATGACTGTTTGAGTTGGTGCTATTGTAAAGAGTCCACATTATTTCAACACTTGTTAATACTGTTATTAATGGTGTGAAGGATGTTTCTTTGCATACTTTAGGCCTATCAGAAGTGATTTTATACAAACAGCACCATGTATTGAGTTATGGTTGCCGACTACAAGTCACATCAGTGTTCATCCATCTACACAGTTGCGAAATAGTAATATCCAACGTGTTTAAAGGGGTTAAACTAGGCCTACATTACGACTGTCAAATTAACTATTAATTTCCTGATTTTTTTTCTTTACCACAGCACGTTTGCCACGTTCCCCTTATCCGGCAGAGGGCAGCAGAGCACAAACAGCATTTGATTCCAGCCTCCTGAAGCCGTTGATTCCTCGAGTAAGACTGAGCAGTTTCGCCGCTGCTGGTAAGCTATGCTCTCGTAAACACGTGGGTTTATTAAAAATGCCGGTTGACACAAAACGTATCCGTGGACCGGAAGAGTCGCAGTCCCCGCTACTCTTTCTGTCCCCGAACAAACCCCCCAAAGCCCCCACCGGCAGGCAGGGCGTCCGCGGGAACGGAGACGTGCGGCCGGTGTTTGCGCGGTGCGGGCTGGTCAGCCAGGCGAAGGGCTCCGCGTACCTCGAGGCTGGAAACACCAAGATCATCTGCTCGGTGTACGGGCCGAAGGAAACGGAACGAAGGGACGAAACGGACATGAAAACCGGTCGGCTAGTTTGCGACTTCAGGCTCGCGCCGTTTTCCTGCGTGAAACGGGGAGCCTGGATCCAGGGCAGCGAGGAGAGAGACCTGTCCGCCACTCTGATGGAGAGCTTGCGGCCGGGGGTTTGCCTGCACAGATACCCGCGCTCTCAGATTGACGTGAATGTCATGGTTTTGGAGAATGACGGCTCGGTTTTGGCGCACGCGGTGACCTGCGCCTCTATGGCCCTGGCGGACGCCGGGATCGAGATGTACGACATTGTTTTGGGTTGCGCGCTGCGGCAGAGCGGAAACTCGTGTCTCGTTGACCCGTCATACCCGGAGGAGTGCGGGAGCTGGCAAGAGGGCTACGGGGACAACCAGGGGTGCGTCACCTTGGCTCTGCTTCCCAATCTGAATCAGGTGTCTGGCCTAAATGCGGACGGGGAGATGCGGGAGGACACTCTGACCGAGGCAATGAGAACCTGCATGGACGGCTGCCATAAACTCTACCCGGTGGTTCAACAAGCGCTGACGCGGGCTGTCAAGAAGAAAGCGCCTCCGCCTGAGAAATAGACTTTTGCTTGACGCTTCTTTATGAAAACAGTTAAAAAAATACAATTGCTTAAATTTTGTACATTTAAATGTGTAATAATGTAGAACCAAATAAACTTCTCTGCAGTTTTATCTCTTCTATGATCTTGTATTTGTTTATTTCAGATGTGTTGCTGATTTTATATCCAGTTTGTTTACCCTAAAACGAAAATTTCCTGTCGTGCACTAAAGGCCATCCATGGTGTAGATCAGTGGTGCTCAACCACGTTCCTGGAGGACCACCAACACTGCAGGTTTTGGATGTCTCCTTTTTCTGTCACACCTAATGCAGATCCTTCAGTCTCTGCTAATGAGCTGATCTGAATCAGGTGTGTTGAAGAGACGTGGAAAATGTGCAGAACTGGTGGTCCTCCATGAACGTGGTTGGTGTATACAGCTTTTTCCTTCAGTAGAATATTAAAAATGAAATATTGAAATGAAAATTCGAGCTCTCAGTACACAAAAAGGATACCGTTTTGTTTGTGCTTTGCTGGTTGATAAATCATTCAGATGGTTTGAAATTTAAATTTCTTTGGTCAGACTCTAAGATCGTTATTTTAGCGAGCTGTCTGTTGGTAATGAAACATAATGAAGTATTTTGATCTCTGTTATCTATTCTGCATTTTGTAATACATTTTCAGGGCCTATTTGTATTTTCACTGCAGTTATTTTATGTCTAGTTTTATAAATTCATGTTAAACACTATAAGACATTGTTCACAGCTAAAGAATTTTTAATAAATTTAGTGGAGAAATGTTTTGATTGTGCTAATTTAAGAGTTGCTAAAACAGGCCAAGTGTAGGAACCCTGTTTAAAGTACTGAAATGAAACCGTAATAAAAATTTTTAAAAAGGATTTTTTAGATGTTAGTTTTAATGATATCTAGACACTAGTGTGCTCCAAAACAGGGACACATTTTGCATATAGAAAAAAATCCAAACTCAAAAACTTCAACCTAAACGAACAAACATTTTTTTGACCACCTCAGTCATACTCCAGTTTCTCATCAAATCTTCTGACCACTCAAACGCTCTCTTGTATCCACTTGTTAAGTCGTGACACATGAAATACTGTTTCCGGGTCCAAGCCAATACTCAACTGAATTGAGAAAATATTCGTTTATGACCACTTTTTAGTCCTATCACACATTAAAGTGAGTTTTATATTAAATCAGTGTAAACAACAGTCTCTGGACTCATCACAGACATCAATACTTTAACAATTTATCAAAAATTTATACATTTCTCGCCACCGGATATTAGGCATGGATATATATATATATATATTTATATATATATATATATATATATATATATATATATATATATATATATATAGCGATCATGATTTTTGAAAGTATTACAGCGCTTTGTAAATGTTTATTATTACCATTTGCTAAGTCTCCCTGTGCAGTTTGGAAGAATGCTTGGACCCAGAAGCCACTTCACGTGACATCACACTTAACAAGCGGATTTCTATGTTTGAGCTCAACCATTTTCAGAGTTTTTTAAAAGGGGAGGAGCTACTCTATTTCCCACCTTGTCTTCATATTTCAGTTGAAATTCCTTTACACACCAAAAAAAAAAAAAAAATGCACACTTCACAGGACCTTTAAGAATGATCGCAAATATATAAGAGAAACACAGTTGACAATAAGAAGGCATTTTAATTCTGACTGGATAAAAGTTTGTTACAAACAGATGTTTGATGAAATCCCTGATTGACTCACTAGTCGAAACAGTGCCCTGAATTCTGAAGTTTGATTGTTATGATCTGCAATTAAAGCCGATGAAAAGGGCCTGGCTAAAACAGTACAAATACATATAAATTAATTAAAAAGAACTGGCACTTTTGGAATTGTAATATTCTCATTTTAAAGTGCTTGAATTTCTGAATATTTTGGCAAACAAATTACAATACCACACTTATTATAAAACCCAATTCACACAGTGCCGAGAAATGCACAAGATGAACAGATTACAGCACGTCACTTCTCAGACATTACATGACCAGACCAACAATTCAGCATGTTCAACTGGCTCCTACTAGGCATGGGCCGGTATAAGTTTCACAGTATTGTGACTAGTGCTCTAAAATAATTCTTTTAAAATGTCTGGGTAAAAACAATACCCTTTACCCCATTGAACACAATATATTTCATTTTAGGAAACATTTCTAATATTTTGGAGCAGTAAACATGTCAGGCTACATAATTCAAATGAATCATTGACTTCTGCTGTCTTCATTAGTTTTAAAAACATAATTTCTTTACAAGACATGGGGGAAAAACACTTAAAAACACTTTACATATGGTATATCATATTTTTTGTGGTTTTACTACCTTGACTTTTCCAACCGCGGTAAACCTTGAATCGTCCCATGCCTAGCTCCGACAGACAGCAACAGGGGAAACAAACTAATCTGGCCAAACCGATCAAATTGTCTGTTGCTGGCTGTCTGTGCAGTGAATGAATTGGGCTTTTAAATAACACGTTAACAATTAAAACTATTTTAAAGCCGTTTACACACATTCTATGTGTAATAAAAGAGACAAGACATGTTATGATATTGTGCTCAAGCAAATCATAGTGCAAACCTGAGCAGATAGTAGTGTATGAGACCGACAAGTCAAATAATTATGCATACATTACTATGTAATACATGAGTGCTTGTTTGTGTGGCAGCATGCAGGGGTAATGAACATACGAATGAGAATGTGTGTCTGATTCCTGCACGGCACAGTGTGGGGGTTCTCATGCCTGTTTCAGTACAATGTTTGTAATTTCTGAACGGCTTGCTATTCTCATTGGAATGCCATAATAACCGGTGCCAGGGGTCACGTAGACCATAGTGTGTTCAGAGACACGGTAGAGTCCGCAGAAAAATGGATTCATTAGGAATGCCAGGATGGTGAGGGGGAACAGCTGACCAGCATGTGTGTGACCTACACAAAAGACAAAACTGCATTCAGTAGATTTAGGGTGTGAACACACTTGGCGATTAAAAAAACAACCTGTGGAATCCTGCCAGAATATGTTGAATTAAAGTCATTACAGGCCGATTGTGTAGCTTTTGCATCTTACTGGCTAGATGACTTATTCTTATGAATTAGAAGTCAGCAGACTCCCTTTCTTATTGGTAATGGGTTTTTGATTTCATACATGCTCTTCAATTGGAAAAAATTCAGTTCGCAATAAAACAAAAGCCAGAACATTTTCAGAAAGTCTGGAGCGCTTTTCTAAAAAAATTTAAGACACATATATCTTAATAGCCTTTTTTCTCTCCTTTTCTTTGTATTATTTATTTATTCTTTTGTTTTTTATTATTATTATTTTTGTTATCTTATGTTTGTATATATTTGTGTATATATGTGGTATTTTACCATTTATTTATATACTTATTTAGTGTATAATTATGTTTTCCTGATCATTTCTTGTTTGGTGAATTGTATCAGTGCGTATATCTACGTGTATCATTATTATGTATATTTTATTGTCTGACCTAAGATGAACCTAATAAAAAATAAATACATTTGAAAAACCTGTGGCATAATTGCTCTGTTAGTGTGGATCGTTTGTGACTGTTGCCATCCAAACCCTGGTGTCCATTGCCCACCAAACATAGAACTAGAAAAACACTAGAAAACTAGAACTACCGATGCACTGCAGTCATTTAGACCATTTTTAAATGTAGCAGTTTATTAGCTTAAAATAAAACCCATATTATTATAGTACTCTGACTAATTTCTTCTACCATTATCATTTTATTAAAATGACAAAACACAAAGGAGCGATGATGAGTATGTATATCTTGAAATGGACAAATGAACTACATTAATTTCTGGTAAAGTCTAGATGGGATAGAGCTGCAGATACTCACATCAATACAGCATAATTTCAGTGACACTGTACAACAATAATGAATATTTTTACATTACTCTAAGGATTGGGTTTAGTGTTGGGGTGAGGGTAGACAGTAAATACAATTAATGGGTAATTATAATTTATATAAACAATATAAACAATTCTCGTTCATTTTTGACCGCAGCTGTATCCCTTCTAGCAACAACCTGCATTTCTGCATCCGCTACTTTTTCCTGGGTTGTTGCTAGATCAGATATGGTTGCGGCCGGAAGTTAACGAGAATGATTATCATTAATTATTGTATTTTATTAACGTCTACCCCAACCCTAAACCCAACCATCACAGTAACGTAAAAACAGTAGTTGTACAGAGTATTATTTATGTTATTTATTTAATTACCCAATAAATTGTATTTTTTAACATCTACCCCTACTCTAACCCTAAACCCAACCGTCACAGTACTGTAAAATATTCACTATTGTTATACAGTGTCATAAAAAATGCTGCTATATTGTTGTGCATATCGCACTTCCAGCCGGTCGAGTATCCTCTCTAGACTTTACCTTTCTTCTGTGCCTTTGAATGTGTGTGCCTCTGTTGCCTAGCATCTTTCTGCATACCTTTCTGATAGAAAAAACATAACTTTTCTAAAACATGTCTTTTAAACTATCTTTTTTACTGCAGTAAAAAATGTATTTGCTCTCCCACTTGCTAGACAAAATAAAATGTGCACCTTCCAGGACAGTCTAGTAACCCGTACACAATTACAGGCTATATATTACCAAAAAGACTGTATTTTCAGGGTACTGACTTCATATAATGACGATAGGCGTTCAAAGTTTAATTCTAAAATCTAAGTAAAAGCTTCAAATATCACAATGACACAACAAAAACAACAAAAAAACTCTTATGAGTCTTTTATAAACGCTCAGAATAATTGCTATGGCCATTCTAGTAGTTATGTAGTATTCGGGTAGTTCCAGTGGGTTTCAGTGCACTTTCAAATAAACTGCAGACAAAGTGGACCAGAGACATCTACGCTCACGGCCACATTATTAGGTACACCTGTCCAACTGCTCATTAATGCAAATTTCTAATCTGCCAGTCACATGACAGCAGCTCAATGCATTTAGGCATGTAGACATGGTCAAGACGATCTGCTGCAGTTCAAACTGAGCATCAGAATGGGTAAGAAAGGTGATTTAAGTGACTTTGAACATGACGTGGTTGTTGGTGTTGTACGGGCTGCTCTTGAGTATTTCAGAAACTGCTGATCTACTGGGATTTTCACGCACAACCATCTTTAGGGTTTACAGAGAATGGTTCAAAAAAGAGAAAATATCCAGCGATCTGCAGTTCTGTGGGCGCAAATGCCTTGTTGATGCCAGAGGTCAGAGGAGAATGGCCAGACTGGCTCAAGCTGATAGAAAGGCAACAGTGACTCAAATAAACACCCGTTACAACTGAGGTATGCAGAAGAGCATCTCTGAATGCACACGTCCAACCTTGAGGCGGATGGGCTACAGCAGCAGAAGACCACACCGGGTGCCACTCCTGTCAGCTAAGAACAGGAAACTGAGGCTACAATTTGCACAGGCTCAGCAAAATTAGACAATAGAAGATTGGAAAAACGTTGCCTGGTCTGACGAGTCTCGATTTCTGCAGTGACATTCGAATTGTAAAGTCAAAATTTGGCAACAACAACACACTTTGGGCCCTTTAGTGCCAATTTAGCATCGTGTCAACACCACAGCCAACCTGAGTATTGTTGCTGACCATGTCCATCCCTTTATGACCACAGTGTACCCATCTTCTGATGGCTACTTCCAGCAGGATAACACACCATGTCATAAAGCGCGAATCATCTCTGACCGGTTTCTTGAACATAATAATGAGTTCACTGTACATAGTGCACAGTCACCAGAGCTCAATCCAATAGAACACCTTTGGGATGTGAGGGAACGAGAGATTGGATCATGGATGTGCAGCCGACAAATCTGCAGCAACTGTGTGATGCTATCAATATGTCAATATGGAGCAAAATATTTCCAGTACCTTGTTGAATCTATGCCACTAAGTATTAAGGCAGTTCTGAAGGCAAAAGTGGGTGCAACCTGGTACAAGTAGGCTGTACCTAATAAAGTGGCCGGTAAGTGTAAATGAACAATTAAAAGATGATGTCACAAGATGCAGCCACAAAAAAAAGAAAAAAAATTAAGTACTTCATCTTAAGTTCTCTAAGTTTAAAATGACACTGTCAATGCTTTACAAACAAGGATGAAACGTTTTATTTTAACTCCAGACCAAAGTAATCAATGGAAATGAACTATAAGTGTGAACACAGCCTAATGCTTCAGCAATACACTTTTAATATTTTTTAACTTAACAAAAAAAGCAAAAGCATCTGAAACACCACAATATTTGAATTGATGTTTACTTACCTGAGAGCACCAGGCTGATGTCTGGCCGCTGCTGAAGAGCCTGTTTGGCAGCATGAGGCTGATGTGCAAGAAGAATAATAGGGCTCTCTGCACTACAGCCGTTAAGAGCTTTCTCAACATCCATGCCATGGCCTGGGTATCTTTAAGCAAAGCAGCACCACTAACGTAAGCCCAGTGTAAGGTACACAACACGCACCAGATTTGTATGTATTCAAATAAGCCTGCTGATGACATCACTATGGACTGACCGTAGCATGCGGGCCTCGAGGTCATCGATACCAGCAAGGCAAATCCAGTCTTCAGTCCGTTCAGGGCGGAACACTTTTGCATGGCTGTTGTGAAGAGCCTCGATCCCCAATGTGTGCAAGAGCTCAAACCATCCTTCAACATCAGCAGTGTAGTAGTCATGATTGCCTGAGAGACATGACATTTTTTTATTTCATACAGCTACACTTTGGCCATCTGCAATAATATGATGTCATTTTCATCATCAGACGTGTCTAAACTTGATTAACATTAATATTACCAGAATTAAATATATAGTGGTGGCGCAGTGGGTTGCACTGTCACCTCACAACAAGAAGGTAGCTGGTTCAAGCCTCGGCTGGGTCAGTTGGCATTTCTGTGTGAAGTTTGCATGTTCTCCCCATGTTCGCGTGGGTTTCCCTCAGGTGAAAGGGACAATGTTTTGTTTAATAAGAGTGAAATATTATTGTTTTGAATTATGTCTTAATTTCATCAATATGAGCCAAGTCTGTTTTCATTTTTCTTTGTTTTTAATGAATTAATATTTTTTTTTGGGGGGGGGGGGGGGGGGGTTTCAGATAGTAGGTTTTTTGCAAACAATAGAATTTCAACACCATTAAACCTGGAATAGACCCTGCCTTCACTTTTGTGGGAGGCCATGCAGCTTGCGCCACTGATGGTGATGTCATGAAAATCATTTACCAATGGACGAAGGAAAATGAATGAATGAATGAATATAATAAATGACCTTCCATGCAGTGTGTAACAGCTCTAAGTGAGGTGAAATATCCAGCTTACATCTGAAAGTGCACCATGTTTAAAGCTATTGATTCATCTATAAAAGAGTCGACTCAGGGTAACGAATCTTTAGCCGTGTCGGTGTGACGTTGATATGGAACTCAAGCCCCGCCCATTTGTTGCATACGCTGACCCAGGAAAATTTAACCCCCCGGCCCCGCCCACAAACACTGTAGAAAGAAAAAGAGGAAGACAAACACTGTAGCAGATCCCAGTAGAATCATGTCGCAAAGACGTTGTGCTCTGAAGTGTGAGGGAAAGCTAGTGTTATTGTCCCTACCCAAAGGTGAGGCTGTGAAGAGTCAGTGGTTGAAGTTTATTTTTGCAAAAAAAACCTCAGCATTATAGCCCCAGCCTTGTGTCACATGTCACTCCGCTAGAAGAGCACATGTCACTCCGCTACTCACCCGTTTGCACTGGCTTCCAGTTGCTGCCCGCATCAAATTCAAAGCTCTGATGTTTGCTTACAAAGTGACCTCTAGCTGTGCTCCTTCGTATCTGCTCTCACTTCTGCAGATATATGTGCCCTCCAGAAACTTGCGTTCTGTGAATGAACGTCGCCTCGTTGTTCCATCCCAAAGAGGGAAGAAATCACTTTCCCGAACTCTCACATTCAATCTGCCCAGTTGGTGGAATGAACTCCCTAACTACATCAGAACAGCCGAGTCACTTGCTGTCTTCAAGAAACGACTAAAAACGCAACTGTTTAGTCTCCACTTTTCCTCCTAATCTGCAATTGCCTCTCTGGCTATACCACTAACTGTGCCCTCTTTCTCTCTCTCTCTCTCTCTCTTTCTAAAAAAAAAAAAAAAAAAAAAAAATTCTACTAATGTTTTGCTTCTTAGACTTTTACACACCTGAAACTTGTCTATAGCGCTTGTTCACTGCTGCTCTTATAGTTGTGTAAATTGCTTCCTTGTCCTCATTTGTAAGTCGCTTTGGATAAAAGCGTCTGCTAAATGACTAAATGTAAATGTAAATGTTGTGTTGTGTTCCCGTCATTTTTCTAAATGAGTGCTTCAGCAATCTACACGCTTACAATGGGGGATTCATCAGCTGTTTATTAAAGGAAGGATCAGAAAAGACTATTGATGTGTGGGACTTTGTCAGAGCTTGACAGGATCTATAGAGTACACGATTCATGGATCAGTTTCTTCCTCCATTTCACAAGTGCAACTAAGTGCGATTAAAATGGTTGCCTCCTTGTTTTCTCTAGCTTGCAAATTGTGCATTTAATTGTGTTTTGTTACTTGTAACGGCTTGTACTGTATCTGGTTTACTCTTTATATTCTCATATCGTGTCTAAAACCATGTTGAAAATGTGCCGCATGCCACTTTATTTACAGATTTAAATGCATTTGTGAGCTCGCGATCTACTGCCGTTTGTCGTTGCTATGGCCACCATCAGCTGTTCCTACACACGTGCGGTGATCAAGTTTCAAAATAGTTCAGCTTCTGCCACTGTGTGGATTAATACTGAATGTGTGTGATGGTTAAGAACAGAGCAATATGCTGGTGTTTATAACTGTAGTGCTTTAATGCACTCCTGCATTGGGCTCGCACATATACTCTGCACCAATCGCAATAGATTGGGTCATCGGACCAATCAGCGCATATTAGCATCGCACTAAGGAGGGGTTTGGAAACAACTGAGTCATTGAACGAATCATATGGGAGTCATTGAGATAATTAGGTAAAAATAAATGCACATTATAAGACAATGAAAGTGACCTTGATTACATAGCAGCCTGTTGTTGGAGACCCCCAAAACCAAAATATGACCTTTTATAATGCATAACAGGGGCTCTTTAAAACTAACATATTGATACCAACACCCCAAAAAATCTTGGATTTTGATTTCAGGGGGACATTAAGACTGACCTGTAGCAAAATAGGAGCCCAGTCGAGGCTTCATCTGTCCCAGTGGTTCTGCAGCGCTCCTCAACCGAGACACCTGAGAGTCAGTCAGATCACCGACAATCACCACCACATCTATAGCAACAGAGTTACATTCAACGTCAGGTACATGTTCAAATAGTTCATCCTATATAAAAAAGTCATCATTTGCGCACCCCTTCTGTCATTCCAAACCTGTATAACTAACTTTTTATGATAGAAAAGAAAAATATGAAGAAGAATACTGGTCCAAATAGTTCTGGTTTCCTTTGACTTTTGAGAAATAAATGCCACAGCCATATCAACCTGCAGCCTGAGAGCCGGTTACTCGCTGAAAGTAAGCAGGGCTGAGCCTGGTCAGTACCTGGATGGGAGACCACACATGGGAAAACTGGGTTGCTGTTGGTAGTGGTGTTAGTGAGGCCAGCAGGGGGCACTCAACCTGTGGTCTGTGTGAGTCCTAATGCCCCAGTAAAGTGAAGGGGACACTATACTGTCAGTGAGTGCTGTCTTTTTGGATGAGATGTCCGAGGCCCTGACTCTCTGTGGTCATTAAAAATGGCATGGCACTTCTCATAAAGAGTTGAGGTCATTCTCTTGAGGCTGCAGTCACATCATCCAAGTGGATGCTGCACACTGGTGGTGGTGTGGAGAGACCCCCCTCATGATTGTGAAGTGCTTTGGGTGTATGGCCATACACAATAAATTGGCTATATAAATACACACATTACATTACATGACAATAAAAAAAACTTAAAGGAACATTAGGAGATCTTGAAAAATGCTTACGTTAGCCTGATAGCACTGAAAGCCAACATCCCACCCTGCATCTCTACATCCCACCACCCACGTGCATCTAGACACCATAGAGGTATGCAATTACATATTTTGACTGGCAGGTAGGTCAGCCTGTCATACCATTTGGACCGCACGTTTTGATTGGACAAACTTGTCTGTTATGTTCTACGTTAGTTTTATGTGTATTTGCTTTTCTCACCCTCCTCTCTCTGTTCTCACTGCACTCTTAGGTTGTTTATTGGTTCAGTTAACTGTCCATCACCGAGTTGACAGTGCCAGTTCCACCAAACACCGGATGAGCTGCAAGTATTTAAAGCTCTGCCAGATCAGTGTGTAGTGTGCGCTCTGCCTTGGCGTACCTTTTTGCTCCACACGTCTGTGTTTGTCATGCTTAGTGGCGATTTATAACTTCAGTTTTTCTGATGTAATTTGAGTTTGCTTGGTGAACTTTGTTGGCTTTAAGTAACTGCTTTGATAGTTGTTGTATGATACTACATTGAGCAATATGATATTGTTAAGTTGCTTTAGTTTAGCTTGTTTTTGTTAGATTAGCTTGAGTGTTTTGCCACTTGTGTAATTTTGAGTTTTGTAGAATAATTAGCTTAGATTGGGTGTCGTGTGCACTGAAGATATTGGGATTCATTTTCATAATTTACTTTTTTTGTCACCTAGTTTAGACGTTAGATTTAAGGATTGTTTTTGTTGTGTTAATTCCTTTGATTTGGCCTACACTCATTGTTTTCGTTTCTAAAGAATCTTGTAAATGTTTATTCCTTTTTTTCAGGCAGCACGGTGGCGCAGTGGGTAGCACAATCGCCTCACAGCAAGAAGGTCGCTGGTTCGAGGCCCGGCTGAGTCAGTTAGCATTTCTGTGTGGAGTTTTGAATGTTCTCCCGTGTTTATGTAGGTTTCCTACAGGTGCTCCGGTTTTCCCCTCAAGTCCAAAAACATGTGGTATAGGTGAATCAGGTAAAACTAAATTGTGTGTGGATGTTTCCAAGTGATGGGTTGCAGGTGGATGGGCATCCGCTGCTTAAAAAATATGCTGGATAAGTTGGCGGTTCATTCCACTGTGGCGGATTGATAAAAGGACTAAGCTCAAAAGAAAATGAATGCATATTTCTTTTTTCCCTTTATTATTGTCATAACTTTTGTTTAATCCACTGAGTAAACTTAGAACTGATTCCTGCCTCATCTTTGATCTGTCACACACATTACATATCTCACCTAAATGTTACAGCATCCCTTTTAAGCAGCATAAAATCGGAACATTGTACTACGCCTTCCACAGAATATTAAAAATACATTTAATTACATTTGGAACACCTAATTGCTATCAGGATGTGAGGAGACTTTCAACCATCATACCAGAAATAGTTTCTGAAGACAATAACCACTTGCACCTTCAAGATAAAAACATTCTTCAACATAGATTTATATTAAAATATATTTCTCATGAGAAAGTATGGCTTTGAGGATTGACATGAGGTTGAGTAAACGATGACAAAATGTTATCCCTTTAACACATTAAAACACAACACTGATACTTCAGCCTATAAGGAGATGATTACCTGGGTTGAGCTCATTCACCATAGTCACAATGCGCTGCAGTTTGGAGCGGCCCACTGTAGGTCCCAGATGAATATCGGACAGGAGCACCAACCTGAGCCCGTTCAGGGACTCGGGGAGTTTCTCTACTGGGATCTCCACATCAACTACTCTAGGAGGCTGAGCTGCATTTACCAGCCCATACACTGCCAGCACTGCAGTTATTATCAAAGCCAGCACAGTCTGTCTGGATGATCCGCTCGCGACCGCATCCTCCGCACTTCTGCTGCGGGACAGCAGCTTGCCAAGGCGATTTAGGCAGCCAAAAACAAATAGGAAGAACAGCAGGATGACATAAACACCCAAACAGGAGAAACTCAGCAGCGAGAGCCAGTGTGGCTCGGTATCTACGAGGAAAAACATGCACAGGTAGCTGCCGTGCACGAGCGTGAGGAACAGCAGGACTATAACCCTCCAGCATCTCTGCGGGACGGAAGGCGCAGCTCGGGCTCCGCACAGCCGCTTCACCACGCGCTTCCAGAGGTACAGCGAGCCCAGCAGCAGCAGCGAGTTGATGAACAGCAGAAACTGGACGCGGAACAGCAACGCGCGCGTGCCTTTGTCCACCCGCTCCGAGATTAACGTTCTGGATATTAGCATAGAGAAAAACACGACCCCCGATGCGATTCCGACTTTGCCCTCGGCGGAGAGGCGTCCGAATCCGAACATACTGACCGGCATGCGCCCCGGTCACTGACCCCGGTACAGTCCACAGCAAATATGCCGCATGCAGCCTTATGGCAGCAGGCTATAATTTATTAGAGTAATAAAGAATTCGTCATACCTTCCAATAATATTCCGTTACTTGTTATGAAATAATAATAACGCGTTATCCTGTTAAGTGGAGCAGCACAAAACTACTTCCGCAGACAAAGGCGTGTGATGGCCGCTGTGATGACAGCAATAACACTGTTCGAGGCTCTCTGCTTTAGAAACTCCTAAAGACACTGGTGGAGACTCAAGCTACAAAATCGTCCACTACACAAATTGTAAACAAATTTGATACATACACGTCAGTCATTTGACAGCCTGGGTCTTCTGCGTGACAAGTGTGAGCGATAAAATCATTGGCTCGTCACGCAGCAGGGGCGTGGCTAAATGTGACGCTCTTAAACCAGATTGGAGGAATTTGAGCAACGTAACGCCAGACCTGCAACATTTTACTACAATAAAACCACCATTTCCTGCCATGGTTTGTACTATGGTCAAACTGTTGAGCATTTGCAAATTTGGACTGATATAGTATTTGGATACGATAAAAAAAATACATCTTTCCAACTTTTACTCCGGAAATGTTGGAGTACAAATTCTTTACTTTATATATTGAAAGATTTATTGACAAATGCCCAATTCTGAAAACAGCAGCCTCCTTAATTTTAGCCAAGACCCTATACAAAAAAGGCCTAAAGATGATAAGAACTTAGTTCAAGGGGTTGTTCACCCAAAAATGAAGCCTCTGTCATTATGTACTCACCCTTACTTGTTCAAAGTCCTTTTTCCTTCAGTTTAACACAAAGAATATGTTTTTAAATGGTACTTATTGATTTCCATAATAATTTATTTTTAACATTCTTTATAGCATTTAAAAATATATTCTTTTGTGTTCAACAGAAAAAAAGTTATAAAGGTTTAAAACCACACAATAAATGGTGAGATCATTTTCTCTTTGGGGGTGAACAATCCCTTTAAGCAAGGCACAGAGGTACAGGTACAGACTTTGTATTTTTCGTTTTTTCTTTTCTGTATACTGTAAAAAAAAAATCTGTAATTTTACAGATTATTAACGGCAGCTGGGGTGCTGGGGAAAAAAAAGTAAAAAAACGGCTGTTAAATTACAGAAATTTACTTTAAAATAACAAAGGTTGAATTACAGAAATTTACTGTAAAATAACAGAGGTTCAATTACAGAAATTTACCGGAAATCTAAAATTTAAGAATATTTCTGTAATTTAATGTCAGTTATTTTACAGTAAATTTCTGTAATTTAATGATTGTTATTTTACAGTAAATTTCTGTAATTTAACAGCCATTATTTAACTTTTTTCCAGCACCCCAGCTGCCGGAAAAAAAACTGTAAAATTACATGTTTTTTTTACATTGTATATGTGTTTCTGTTTGCTTTGTTTTTCAACTACAGTATGCATTATTAAGTATATTTCATTCTCTAAAGACTTATTGTTTATTTTTCGCTCTGCAATATTCTGTTAATGCACAAAGAAACAGTATAAGAATCAGTCTTGTTTCCTTATCATAATCCTCTTCTAAAATGTATAAGTCTTTTTTCTTTGTTTACTTTTGCTAAAACTTGAAAGCTGTTTTAAGGATGTTTCCCTAGTAGGATGCAATTAAATGAACATGGAGGAAATGGTTTATTCATTTATTTATTTATTTAGTGTTTACCGCAGCATCGCTCACATCAGGCTTCTGGAGGGCATTTAAATGAATGTCAGATGTATGCAAACGTCCAAACTTTTAAAAAATAAAGGTTATTTATGTTATTATTATATAATAACATAACCTATTATTAAGTAATAGCCTTAATAGCGTATTATGTGGGTTATTATGTTACCCTGATGAAGGCAAGTATTTGCTGAAACGCATAGACACAGTTTTAGGGAATAACCATGCCAACAAAGGCTTTTTAATATTTTTTCCACATTTTCCGAGTGCCTTGGACTGACTTTTGCTGTTTATCCTGATGAATCTCTTTCCAAAAGAGCTCCGACACATTATTTGAGCTACTCTTGAGCTCCTTTTGTTTGATTTTGGATTTTTAATAAAGTTTTGTTGGCATTGATGGTTCCATGGAGACACTTTAACATCTATGGAAACCTTTCATCCCACAAAAGATTGTTTAAGATTGTTATACATTGTGAACTGTGTGCCAAAGCTAAGTGGCCTTCTCTGAATGTAAGAAGGTAGATGACTCTGGTCTACAAGGCTCTTCTGGATCTGATGCCTTTATACCTAAGTTCCCTTCTTCAAGTCAAAAAGCCAGTATGCCCTATGTTCAAGTGAGTCTTATCATTTGACTGTTCCCCGGGTTCGAACTGAAATGGAGATGTGAGCCTTTAGTTATGCCCCCCTCTCATCCTGGAATACTCTTCAGGCTGAACTAAAAATATCTGAGCTCATCCCAATCAAATCTTTTCTCTCTAGCCTTTATAATTAACAACAACAGTCTATTTCTCAATGTATGTTTTTTTTTGCTCTTCACACTATGACAAACAATGGTTCTTAGAACTTTTCACTAAAACTTCACTGTATCTACTGTCACTGTAATGACATCCTATTGTAACCTTAGTTTTTTAAAAAGAGTGACTGTCTCTGAACTTGATGTGAGCAGTAACTGGTTGCCACTGAAAGAGATGATTTTCCATAAATGGATGCCACACAAGAGGATCATCATATCTGAAATAAAAGCATATGCACACTCCTTACATGCATTTTTACTACTTGTAATTGTAACAAATAAAAACAGTTAAAAATAATGTTTCTTTACTGATATGATTCCATTAACCATTTAATCACCTGCTCTACATGGTTGACCATGTTTTGACTGTTTTAAATAATGGCTGTTGAAGTCATTAAAAGAATGACTGTTTTAAATAATAGTTTACACACACAGCATTGTTGGTTTACAAGAAAATCAAACAAACATAATCCTGTTGCACTAATACACTCAGGGGCGGATTTAACCAATAAGCACAGTAAGCGGCCGCTTAGGGCCTCAGGAAACCCGAGGGCCCCCAAATAAATACCTAGAAGTATAAATGATACTATAAATTATATATAACATTGTTTTCTGTCATATTTTTCATGGTGAGGGTCTAAAATTTTTAATTTGAACATAATTATTACATCTGCGCAAATGTGTGCCCCACTTTCAATCATGGGCCAGTCCAGCAGGCAAATCAGTAAAGATTTATTTTTCAAAATAAAACAGTTTATTTATTATGTTTAGTTGTGAACTTAAGAAAACAAATTATTTCAAAAGTTTTACAAGGTGCTTTACATGTTATTATTATTTAGCATAAAGAGAAAATCTAGAAAACGAGATTAAATGATTGAAAAAAAAGAACAGCAAAATAATAATAATAATAATAAAATTTAAATAAAAAAGGTGCTTTTTAAAACTTTTGGGCCCCATGGCTGAAATTGCTTAGGGCCCCAAAATCACTAATTCCGCCCCTGACTACACTTGATTTTGGTTTTATTGTAAAAAAAAATAAATAAATAAAATCAAGAAAACATGTTAAATGAGAATGTGAAATATTTTATGACATACTTCAAAAAATAAAGATGATTTAGTATTCAAAAATGTTATTATATATATATAATTATTTTTTAGGGGTTTTCCACCTTTATTGATAGGGCAGTGGAGATTTATAGACAGGAAAGTGTAAGGAGCAGAGATAGGGGAAAGATTGGCAAAGGACCTCAAGCCAGGAATTGAACTCAGGTCGCCGCAAGCACTTCAGTGCTGTGTCAACGCACTAACCACTAGGCTATTAGTGCCGACCAAACATGTTTTTTGATGTTTTTTAAATAAATTGGTCTTACACTTCATATTTTCAGATTTTTTGTATATGTAACGATTCCAGGTACTTTTACCATAACCCGACATATCTACCTTTTGATAGAGGCTGATATTTTAGAAATTGCATTTTTAAACTAGCGACATTAGGAGTAAAGAAATGCAACTCAAACATTTTTTCTTGGTGGGGCAGTTAAACGCTTACTCTTAAAAATAAACCTTTCTTGATTGGTACATGAAGAAATTTTAGCATCAAAGAAGCATTCAATTCCAGATTTATTATACTGGAAAAATATATTTTTTTAAATTTATTTTAACACTAAGAAATAAATGATTCCTTTAATAATAGCCCACTGAAAGTTTTTAGGGGGACAAAGTAGTTCTTGTATAACGACATCACTGCAAAAAATAAGATAAAAAACCTTAGGACCTTTGGTGTGGCTCGTACCACAAACGCCTCTTTATTTTGGAAAATGTTGTTTTTCAGATTATAATGGTTCTTTAGAAGCGCTCACTGAAAGGTTCTTTGTTCAATGCAAACCCTTCTGAAACCTTCAGGTCTTATGCATGCAAAAGAAAGAATTAGATATAATTAGTATTATGAGATTTTCAACAAGCTCTGTTCTTATAGATTATTTTGTCATCTCAATCTGTTTTAAAAGTACCAACATGGTGCAAATTACAGGAGAGTTTGGGGGATGGACCCCTTTAATAGGCTCAGTCCTTTAATAGTGAAACAGTTTTCCCTAATATGTATCTTAAATAGTGCATTTATTTTCTTTTCAGCTTAGCCCCTTTATTAATCTGGGGTCGCCACAGCGGAATGAACCGACAACTTTTCCAGCAAACATTTTACGCAGCAGATGCCTTTCCAGCTGCAACCTATCTCTGGGAAACATCCATACACATTCATACACTACGCACAATTTAGCTTACCCAATTCACCTATCGCACAGGTCTTTGGACTGTGGGGGAAACCGGAGCACCCGGAGGAAACAATCTGCAACCCGGAGGAAAGAACATGCAAACTCCACACAGAAACACCAACTGACCCAGCCGAGGCTCAAACCAGCGACCTTCTTGCTGTGAGGCGACAGCACTATGTACTGCGCCACCCCTTCGCCATTTTAAATAATATTAATAACTAAAATAAAAGATAATACAAATATACATTTGACTAATGGTTCATACGGATTCATGCATAATCAATGCCAATCAGTCTTTGCAAGAATCATCGAACAGTCTAAACCAGGAGACCTAGCCAGAGCGATGGATATCAAGTGGTCACGAGACACTTTTCTTGTAAAATAGGAGTTTGTATTTACATATAGCCTAAATAATCAGAGGTTACTGTATGTCAGTACATTAAATATCCCTCAAAACAATAAAACTTAAATGTCTTACTAATAAATCTGATGTCATTTAAATAGATAAATTAGATTTACTGAAAAATTACAAAAAAAAGTCGACCCCCCCCCCCCCCCGATCGCCACTATAATTCGCATCCTGAGTGCCACGCATGAATGAGAAATGGTGTTACAGCTCAAAAAGCACATTCATAAATAATGAAAACAACCGCGGGAAAACTAGACAGAATGGGTTTTAATATTAAAGGAGCACATGTGGTGTCACAGCGCATTTGTGGGTCTTCATTTGCAGCAGTGTGTGGCGCAGGATTTCTCCTTGTCCTTGCACGCGCTCTCGCAGTCCTTCTTGCCCTTACTGCACTCAGACGGACAACTGCCGCAACCTGTCGGGTCGAAAAGAGGAAAACCGACTTAATTCTGCATAACTCTCTTTGAATGATACAAAGCGGTAGTTAATCGGCTCACTTTTCTTGTCGTGTGCGCATGAGCAGTTGGTGCATTTGCAGTTATCTCCGCAGTTACAAGATCCAGCTACAACACAGAGATGCAGTGATGATTACGGTTCATAAATAATTGCTCATATTACTTATACTTTGCTCATATACTTACATTTGGAGCAGCCACTCTGGTCCATCTTCACACCGTAGGTCCAACAATGTATGATGCTTTCGTGGAAGTCTTGTGGAAATAAATGGAATCGCTCCGTCGTGCGTCACAATCACGTGTGACCGCCATATGATGTGTGTGTGAGGCATGAACTGCTATCTCACTCAATAAAGGGATTGTTTACACGAAAATAACTATTTGATCAACCTCAGGCTTCAAAGATGTAAGAATATTTAAGATTTTTAGCTTGGTGATTTAAAAATGCAAGTCAATGTCGACAGGCTCTTTAAAAAACCATGGCAGCTGTCAGTGATGGATGCTGCAAGCTATATTAAAAGAGCTTGTGAGTGCAATCTCAATTAGGAAGACTTCTCACATATTTGAGATATATATTATTAATATATGATATGATATTGTCTGTGCTCTGTTTCACTTCAAAAGACCCCAGTGTATCGTCAGAAACCACAGGTAATTATTTCATTTTAACTGTATTTTTCATTCATTCATTCATTTTCCTTTGGTTTAGTCCCTTTATTCACCAGGGGTCGCCACAGCAGAATGAACCGCCAACTTATCCAGCATATTTTTTTACACAGCGAATTTGCTTCCAGCTGAAACCCAGTACTGGGAAACATCCACTCTCACATTGACACACATACACTATGGACAATTTAGTTTATTCAATTCACCTATACAGCGCATATAGTCTTTGGACTGTGGGGGGAAAAAAGGAAACCCACACAAATACGGGGGGAACTTGCAAACTCCACACAGAAATGCCAACTGACCCAGCTGGGATTTAAACCAGCGACCTTCTTGCTGTGAGGTGACAGTGCTAACCACTGAGCCACCGTGCCCCCACCGTGAATGTGGCGGTTAAAATGTTCCTTTGACCTGTCATGGGACATTGACTACTAATCTTAAACTTTTCTTAAATTCATAACTTTGATATTCTTACTATTTTAGAATAAGATTTTAAATTGAATCTTGAATTGAAGTGTTTTGTAAATTGAAACTGTAATTTCTGTGGATTTTAGAACAATAAACTCAAAGTCAATAATTAAAAAAACCTTCTAACATTAAACAAGTAATAAAATGGCCAGTGTTTTTTTTTTTATTATGAATAGACCAACATTTAACTATTAGGAGTAAAACTTAAAAGGATTAACGTCCATGTTAACAAAACTGGTAATACATAGATAGCAACCACTGCATAAATATAAACTGGTATCATAAAAATCTATAAATAAACAAAATATTACTTAAAATACTTTACTTAAAGGTGCAGTAGGTGATCTGCCTAAATGCTCACCGGTTAGCATAATATCTTTAAAACACAGTCCCTCCCCTGCCGTCCAAAGCCACGCCTCCTGAAATCAATAACTCGCACATTAAAGATGACAGTAGACAACCCACTAGATCATGTCATTCGCCAGTTAGAAAACTTTATAGTACTTTATAGAACTGCAATTCCCAACAAAAAACTGTACTATATCTAGCTTGTTTTCAGTTGTGTAGCAAGCAAAACTTGACATAATGTGCAATATTTCATGCATGCAAGAATTGCTGGTTTCACTCTCTCACATGCTTTGTCCTAAACGACTACTATATGCTCAGTGGTTGGCTTGAGGTGTGCAAGAATTACACTTATTAGCCATATTTACATGCCATTTCAGAGCGAATATTCAGAGTGAATATAAAACCAACTTCACCTCAGTAAAGCAGGCTAGGTGGAATAGTTCTGTTTACTGATGTTTTCTTGTTAAACTAAATAAAAATCTACATTATCGATGCTGTAAAAGTTCCCTTATGAAACTAAAAAATAGTCGCATCAATATTTCACCGTAGATTTTAGTGGCTGAACAACACTTCTGTGCATATAACCCATTCATTCAACTCAATCTACATCAGCTTTGGGGGACTAAAATAGTTAAAACAAAACATTACCTGTCTAAAAGAATACTTTCTCCAGCGTGCAAAAGTAACTCCAATATTGATTCAGGATTTTAAAAAGTTTTGATTCAGCATTTGTTTTTACCCCTGTCACTTGAACGCCACTGAACGAGGCGCGCGCGTGCACGTGCAAACGGCGGATCTGCGTGAACAGGAGTGTGCTGATGTACAAATCTTCATTTGTTGAGACAGTTTGGGCTACTTATCAGAATTATTGGAATTATCGGCCTGACAAATTTTAATTGGATGAACATTTTTTAGCCTTAAGCCCAAATCAGAATATAAAAATACATATAAACACATTTAGATCATTTACTTTAATTATTACTAGTGGAATGTGAAGAGACTTTCAACCAGCACGACAAAAAGTGTATCTGTAGACAATCACCTACTGCACCTTTACCTTATAAAATGCTAATGTTTTAACAACCAGTTAAGAAGCACCAGAGTGTTCAGGCAGTTATATGGGCATTACACTAATAAAAAAGGGGAAAAGAATCTATTTATATATCTATATATATATATATATATATATTAGGGTTGCACGGTTTACCGGTACTATGGTAGTATTGTGATGCTATGGCTTCAAAATACTGGCGGTGCCACTGTAGTTTGTAAACGGTAGTATCGTCATTAATGGTTTATCTACAATAGATAATGTTGCATGTGGAAAGTCACTAAAACGCTCACTAGATTGTGCAGCAACAGACAATCTTATTTCAATAGTCTGTGGAGCCCTTTAAGGCTGCAAATCTGTAGAATTCATGCCTTTCTTGGTAGCCTATTGCACGTTTTCTAACGCTTCAGTTCGAATCTAAATCAGTTCATTTCTGCTTCTGTCAATATGATTTAGTAGCTACAACAACCATGACAATCTCGCAAAGCGACTCGCAACGTTAAATTTTGAATTACTTTGGATTCCAACCTGATAAGACTGAAAAAAAAACAATAGATACAGAAAACATTGAAACAATTTTTGATCACTTCATAAAGCCTAATTTGGTTGGGAAAATGCTCCTTTTGTAACAAATTTCATTTGGTATAATTTGTATCTTAATTTTAATATAGTATTATATTTTATATATTATTTCTGACAATTTTCTTTATTTCATGGATTTGAGTTATGAATTACAGTATCGCAATACTACTTGGTATCACGATACTTCAGCTGGTATAGTATCTTGAATTAATGGTATTGTGACAACCCTAATATCTATTTATAAAATCTATTTGTGTAAATCACTAGCTATCTTTCCATCCAAAAATGCAAATTAACTTAATGAGCAAAATTAGAATATCACATAAAAGACGTGCAAATAAAGCAGCGTTTCCATCCAACAAGTCAAAGAGAACAAAATCATCACTTCCTGATTATCTGGCACCAGATATCAACAGTAAAAACGAAATTTGCTGCGGTAGGAAAAGCTGCGTGAATCTTTTCTTCATTTAATAAATGACTTGCACCTCAGAAGGCAATCCTGACTCGCAGTGAACGTGGCGTTTGGAGCACAGACGCTCTCGATTCTGGAGGTCATTTATAATATAAACGATTAAGGCATTTTAAAATGGTCAAAGCAACATTTCAGATGTTTTACAATGTGCCTGCTGATTTGTCCATTCACACACATTTTTATCATCACATGATCTCTTATAACAAAATCACATGACCTTTATTTAATGCTCATACTGGAATTTGTTCGGTAAAAGTGTTTCCATCGTAGTTTATGCGCATCTTTAATTATCGGATAAAAAGTTCATCCTACTCAGTTATATGCAGACGTTTTTATGCTCATTTTCAAAATGTAAGAGCATCTTGTCGTTTCCATCAACCGTTTTTTCATGCACATATCCAAAATGAGCCTAAAAATAGGTGGATGGAAACAGCTTGTGAGAGCTGCAGGTTAAAATACGTTACCAATGTTCAAGGAGAAACAAATCAGTGCACAGTCAGTAGTTGGTGCTAAAGTGTTTTCTTTTTTAATGTAAACATTTCATTGGTCGGTCAGAAGACTAAACCCAGCAGTACAGTGCGGTATCACCCCAAGGGAGGAAAGAGAACATTCAGTGCACTGAACAAAAAAAAATCCATCCACAGCAGAGAAAAAAAGAGGAGGAAAATGGGAAAAGAAATCTGGGTTAAGTAACAGGTCATGGTTGAATAAAAGAGTGTGCATGCACCACACACACATCTGTACACACACTCTCGCACATGATCAGCTGAAGAGAGAGTGAGATAAAAAGAAGCGTTCAGTAATTCACTTATATACGAGTCAGAATTACTGTCTTATCGTTTACGCTCTACAGTCTGTAAGCTAGTTCATTTGTATTCATAGCCCAACATGGATAGGGTGCACGGAGTGCGGGGCGATACAAAAAAATGTAAATACATGCGCTTATTATTATATAAATAAATAAACTACATCATAATTTATACAGAAATGAAACGATTTTGAACTATTTGTGCTCATGTTGAGTGAGAATGTTGTCAACGTCACAATTTGTCAAGAGGCTTCATTCGCTGAAAGGCATTTTTACGTCACAGCCTGAAGCCAGCAAGTCGAGACCACCCCTCCCCGAATATAAAGGACGACAGTCTTGAACAACTTTGGCTTAAGACATTCAGTTTCTCAAATGACATTCAGCTCTGCTAAAGGATTCCCAGTATAATGTGCTCTCAGTTTTTAGGTTTGTTTTTTTAGAAAAGCCTGCTTTTGAGATCGTTTTCATTTAGGATCAAGTCAGCACTCACGCAGCTGTAACCCTTCGTGTGTTTTCACCCGACAAACACTCTCACTCGTCGTGACTGACACTCACACACATGCACTCATGCGTAAAGCATCTATGCCCGGCCGAACGCTCATTTTACACTATACATGCACACCCGTACGTTATTTACTCCAGCAATGTACTGACCAACTACAAAAGAAAACGAGGGATCGATAATCTAAACAAAAAATATCAATTCAAAATAAACTGACAGTGAAATGAAATTAGGGAGTGCCTTGGCCAAAGTCACAGGGGGTGTCAGTTCGGTCACTTGTTACCGTTTTTTTTTTTTTTTTTTTGCAGGGCAACAAGTGCATTGGGAGCTCAGTAGAGGCCACAGCCGCGCAGGTTGTTGGCGATGATGATGTCGGTCACAGCATCAAAAACCACCTGGATGTTTCCGGTGTCTGTGGCGCAGGTTAGATGACAGTAGATCTCTTTGTTAGGAGAGCGGTTCTTGGTTTCAAACTGACCCTGAATGTACGAGGCGGCCGCTTCGAATGTATTTGGGCCTGCAGGAGAGATAAAAACATGATGAAGTCACTTTCCTGTGTATGTAAGATGAGAAATTTACAGTTGAAGTCAGAATTATTAGCCCCCTGTTTATTCCTCAATTTCTGTTTAATGGAGAAGATTTTTTCAACACATTTCTAAACATAATAGTTTTACTAACTCATTTCTAATAACTGATTTATTTGATCTTTGCCATGATGACAGTAAATAATATTTACTAGATATTTTTCAAGACACTTCTATACAGCTTAAAGTGACATTTAAAGGCTTAACTAGGTTAATTAGGTTAACTAGGCAGGTTAGGGTAATTAGGCAAGTTATTGTATAATAATGGTTTGTTCTGTAGACTATCGAAAAAATACTGCTTTTATTCTAGTCAAAATAAAACAAATAAGACTTTCTCCAGAAGAAAAAACATGATCAGACATATTGTGAAAATTTCCTTGCTCTGTTAAACATAATTAGGGAAAAAAGATAAAAAAAATCAAAGGGGGGCTAATAATTCTGACTTTAACTGTACATTAGTGCGAGGTTGAGGTACCTGTGTATTCCGGGAAGCAGATACTCAGAGGAGATTTGACAATCTTTTCACCAAAAAGATCCTTTTTGTTGAGGAAGAGGATGATGGAGGTGTCGACAAAGAACTTATTGTTGCATATAGAGTCGAAGAGCATGAGAGACTCATGCATACGGTTCTGCAGAGGAAAAGAAAAGAAGTGGAATCAAACTCACTTGCCTTTTAGAACCTGGATATAAATTGATTTCTCATAGGAACACTCCACTTTTTTTGGATATTGGCTCAATTTATAAGAAACTTAAACAGTTAAACTGTTGAGTTTTACCATTTTTGAATCTATTTAGCCGATCTTTGGGTCTGGTGGGAGTACATTTAGCGTAGCTTAGCATAAATCATTGAATCAGATTAGACCATTAGCATCTCGAAAAAACAACAACGATTGACTCTTCTGTAGTTACATTGTGTACTAAGAATGACGGAACTTAGTTAAAACATTGGTATTGTTTTGTCTAAAAAGTACTATTAATATGAAATCATGGCACTTTTTTGTTATTTTAGGCAAAAATGCACTAAATACTTAATATATTTAACAGAATAGGTGATCATATTAAACTGTATCATTTTATAAGATTAAATCAAATAGGTAAAACCTTGTATTTAATAGAATAGTTGCTAAGTAGAAAGATTTAACATGACTATTAATATTAGTATTTAGATTTTTAGTCCCTAAATAGAATATTTTAATGTGACTATGAACCACAAAACAAATACATTTTTTGGCAGGAATGGGGATAGGACAATATTCAACCCAGGCTCATTATGAATAAGTACCCCTGTATACAATTCTGGAGAGCACGAAATATGTCCAAGGAGTTATTTTTTGTTTTCGCAAATCTACCAGAGGCTGCTGTGTATGCTTCAGATCTCAGATTTCTCTCACGAATGCCATTTGCACTTGCTGCTCTCACGTAAATTCACCAGAGGCTGCTGTCGACTAACTGATTGACCGATCGTCCGATCTCCCTGCCAACCGATCTCCCTAAACCCAACCGATAGTGTTTTCAAAAGCACAGACTGACTCGTCTACCACCTTCCCTAAACCCAACCAACAGTGTTTTCAAAAGTAATCCAGAAAAAGAAAAGCCCTCACGACCGGCTGATTTTCACCACGTTCTCACCATTCTTTACTTGTTTATTTTTTAGCCTTTTCTTTTTGTTTTGCCTGCTTTTTTGGACCGTTCTTCACCGGACTCGAACCCTGTCGTCTCGGTCAACTCCTCTTTGTGTCTCAAGTCTGCCGACATATGCAGCGAGCCACTAGACGAACTAGTAGCAGCAGAAACAGCCGTCCACACAGAGGTAAGTGGTCAGCTGGTAGCGCGAAAAGAAACAGTAGTCGTCGACAGCGTCATACGGCCCCGTAGCATTCGTTTTAAAGACAAAATGCAGCCATGCGTAGCTATGGCTACATAATTCGCGCTCTCTAGAAGTGTATACCAGTATAATGTATGTACGTTTTTATAATGAACCTGTATTACCAATATTTGGCTGAGATACAACTATTTGAAAATCTGAGTGTTCAAAAAAATCTAAATAATGAGAAAATTGCCTTTAAAATTGTCCAAATTAAGCTTTTAGCAATGCTCATTACTAGTAAAAAATGACGTTTTGATATATTTAAAGTAGGATATTTGCTAAATATCTTCATGGAAGATGATCTTTACTCAATATTCCAATGATTTTGACATAAAAGAAAATCAGTTTGACCTATACAATGTATGTGTGGCTCTTGCCAAATACCCATACAACATAAGACTGATTTTGTGGTCCAGGATCACAAATGTCATCAAATAATTCTTTTTCTAAAGGTGCCTGACCAGATTTTTGGAATATACTGGTGAAAAGTCAGCAATTGCTCTCATTTGGTAATTCAGATCAGTTTCATGTTTTTTGTCAAAGTAAAATTAATTATTATTACAAACTAATAAATTAAAAGATGAAGAAATTATTTTTTCCCGCATTAATTTACCGTGAAATGTCCTAATGTGAGAAAACAAGTAGTTTAAAAGATCAGGCAAGTGTAGAGTGTGGTAGTTTTCACCGTGGTCTCATCTTCATGGAGCATTTGGTCGTATCCGCTCATTGCCACACAGAAGATAATGGCTGTCACATCCTCAAAGCAGTGAATCCATTTCTTCCTCTCTGATCTCTGTCCTCCCACATCAAACAGCCTGAGGACAAACATCACACACTCTCAGGACACATGTGAAGCCATATACACGCATGTGCGCACACACACAACACTCAAATCAAGCAGGTCAGAATGCATATTAATACACAAAGTAGGTCAACCAAACACGAAAACACACCGATGAAGGGAATTCAAATAAATCACCGTTTTTAGTTCCTTCTTGACAAACAGACTTTGATGTGATCGCTTTTACATCTAAATACTCTTTCAACTGAACGAGAGATTCACAATAATCTTTTACAATACTTTTTCTTTCCAACATTTCACAAAACAGCTTTAAATAAATCATTATATTTCAGAAAAAGACTTCATGTGATACATAGTAACATGCATAAGTTATATCACAATATAGTATAATGATGATTCTAAAAAATATCCATTAGTAATAATATAATATAGGTCAAAGACAAATAAAGCCTTTTAAGCATTAAAATTATACATTTAAATATAATTTTAATAATGTGTAATAAGATTAATAGTTTTTTAAGCATTTTAACGACAATACAATTTATAATGATCACTTATTCTTAATAAATTCTTTAATATTTTAGTATATAATATATTATTATATAATATATAATATAATATTTTATAATTTTTTCAAAAAAAAAACGTTTAATAGTCATTACAAACTGAAGATCTTAACAGAGCAACTCAAACATATAAAAGAACAAAGTACATGAAAAAGTAGATAATACAAGGTGAAATAATAATATAAAATAAACAAATAATAAAATAAATAATAAAATAAATAGATTTAGGGGTGCGTTGGGGGGATTTGCTCACAATTCAGTTATTTGAAATAATATTCCTGTCTTCAAAATACGACAGGAATGGTCTCCAAACTTTAAAGGATCTATTATTTGAGCCTTGGGTGCAATATTTGAGTTTTTCTAGCTTTAGATAGACCATGACATTTTCTACTTAAGTATTTTTAATTTGTTACCACTGAATGACACTGGATCAATGGATTATTTCACCCATATTTAGATTTTTTTTGAATAAAAGTAAGTTAAAGCCTTGAAGTAGACACTTACATTTATTATGTTCCCTATGTATATAAAATCACAGAGTTTGATATAGGTTTTACAAAGTGATGTAAATGTGACAAACATCCTTCTTCCTACACAAGGCAATAATTAATAATAATTATTCATTATATTCAGTATAATAACTGAGTTATTAATAGAAGAGTTATTTTTTTCAGTTTTTAATTATTATTATTATTATTTATTAATTCTTATTATTATTATCATCATCATTTTGATAGATTTTAGGATGCACAGTAGGCCTGTCACGATACCTATTTTTTGTTGTACGATATATTGCACCAAGATATTTTGTGATAAACAATATTATTGTCATTTCAAGACCATTTTATACCACTCAATCTACAGTGCCAGAATGACAATATAATAACATCACAATGCAAGTACACTCTTCCAAAGAACACATAATATTTTATTCTTAAGAATATTTTATTTTATTAAAGTCATTTTAACAATTTAACAACAGTAAAACGTTTTACATTGGTTAAACTTACAAACTCAAGTTTACCAGCTGCCTTGAATATGTGAGATTTAGTTAAATATATTGTGAAACTCAACATCTTAAGTGGAAACAAAGAATCTCTCCAAGTTGAGTTGACTCACATTTTTAGGGCAGCTGGTGAACTTGCGTTAGTTAGTTAGTTAACTTTATTTGTCCCCTTAGGGAAATTTTATTTGCAGTGTTGACTGCAGTGTTCACTTGAGTGTGTAGGTTTAACCAAGTAACGCTTTACAGTGTAGGCATTGGAATCAGAATGTGAAAACTCAAATCCTAAACAAATAAATAATAATAAATGTCAACAAAAAAGTCCAAGGTAAAAAGTAACCGAGGCTGTGATTTCTGCTGATCCTTTTTCAGTTGCAGACGCCCACATGAAAATATACTATAGTAATTTATAGTAAATACTAGTGTTGTTTAACCATACTGACACTGATACCTCCAACAGGGATAGAGCTGTTGCACATAAAATCAATAATATCAACAATAAATAATAATATCAACAACAATAAAATCAACAATAATTTTTGAAATAATGAAAATTATAAAATAAGTTTAATTCACTTAAGAAAATCAAAACTCAACATACCTAAAGTTAAGATTCTTGAATGAAAAGTGTGTCTCGACAATGCCAGTAGTTTTGACTCGGGTTCGGAGAATGTCTTGTTCAGTGGGCAGGTAATCTGGAGACCCAATGCGCTGCAAACTATCAAGGTAACTGAAACACAGAACGTCTATGTGTTATTAAATGACATATAATGAAGTGTATGAATAGTTCTTGCATTATCATCACTTTGTGTGTGTGTGTGTGTGTGTGTTGGCTGTCCTTATTTCACCAAGTGGTCCTGAGACAAAAATTTTGTATGATATGACATGGGACATCAACTGTCTCAGCCAATCAGGTTTGCAAAACTATTATTATTATTTAATTTTTTGAATAATTATTGAAATATATAAAATATATTATTATAGTAATAATAAAATTAAGTTTGGATTTATAACTTAGCACTTTTTATACAGCAAAAGCAAGATAACTCTAGTAGTTTGCATGGATGAGTTAGCAAAGGTGCTAACAAATGTTGATTGGCTGAGTTGTTGTCCCTACATTACTAACAAAACATTGATCTAAGGACTTCAACCACTTGGTAATGACTGGACTACCATGTATATGTGTGTGTGTGTATATAAACTGACTATTGTGCGGAGTCGTTGAGCTGATACTCTCGTGAGCGGTTGAAACACGCTTGAGTTCCAGTATCGGTCCACAGACGAATCATTGCACCCAGCAGCTCTGTAGAGTACGGCTCTGTGTCTTCCATACGACCCACCACATCAAAAACCATCTTAGCATCTGCCTGCAAACACACGGAGAGGTTTTAAGGGCAAATTGCATTGGCAACCACGATTCCACACACTAGGTGTCACTGTAGCTCAACGCATTATGCGAGGAGGGTTGGGGTAAAGCAAGGTGAGGTCAGTCACCGAGGAAAATCCAATGCAAACATTAAAGAACACTGAAACTCAAAACAAGTGTGCACTGGGAGATTAACAGTAAGTACATTAACTGTTGTGTTCTGCCGCTTTCTATTGTTTTTACTGACTTACTTACTCTCTCCCAGGGCCATTTATATCGAAATTGATATTTAGCTGCACCATATTGCTGTTTCTTAACATCTAGTTTTTATGAGGTGAGTTGTTAGCCCAACACTTAACCCCCAATCTGGAGGACCAAGACATACACACACAAACTACGAACAATTTAGCTTTTGTATTGTTTTTACAAACTTTAAATTTATACTATTTATTAATACTATTAATAAAATTATGTTATTAATTATACTATTATAATAGTACATATTATACTATTAATAAAAGTCTATATATAAAGTATTACATTATATTATTAATAAAAGTCTCTATATACTATTTATTACATTATAATATTTATAATGTCTATATATAAACTATTAATTACATTATAATATTTATAATGTCTATATATAAACTATTAATTACATTATACTATTAATAAAGGTCTATATATAAACTATTCCATTATATTATTAATAAAAGTCTCTATATACTATTTATTACATTATAATATTTATAATGTCTATATATAAACTATTAATTACATTATAATATTTATAATGTCTATATATAAACTATTAATTACATTATAATATTTATAATGTCTATATATAAACTATTAATTACATTATACTATTAATAAAGGTCTATATATAAACTATTCCATTATATTATTAATAAAATCTATATATAAACTATTAATTACATTATACTATTAATAAAGGTCTATATATAAACTATTCCATTATATTATTAATAAAATCTATATATAAACTATTAATTACATTATACTATTAATAAAAGTCTCTATATACTATTAATTACATTATATTATTAATAAAAGTCTATACATAAACTATTAATTATATTATACTATTATTAAAAGACATTATACTACTGTAATAGTATATATATTAGACTATACTATTATAGTATAATATATGCTATTAATTCCCAATGCTGAATTGCGGCTGGAAGGGCATCCGATGCGTAAAACATATGCTGGATAAGTTGCCGGTTCATTTCGGTGTGGCGACCCCTGATAAATAAAGGGACTAAGCCGAAAAGAAAATGAATGAATGAATGAATATACTATTAGGGAAAATCTATATATACTATTAATTACATTATACTCTTAATAAAAGTCAAGAAACCCGAAGATTTTCACATGATAATCTGGCCAACGACATTAAAAACTCAGTGATGTTATGTTATGTTAATGTTAATTATGGTAATTTCTTAGTTAATGCCTAATATCACATCCAGTTAAAATCCAGTTATTCTGAGATCTCTGGAGATTTGCACTACATTTTAAAATTAATTTCAACATATAACTATAATATGGCTTTTTTCACTGTTGATTTTAATGCATTAACTAACATTTACTATCAAGACTTTATTGTAAACTATTGTACTTTAGCATCCTTCTGCAATTTATTTTATTTAAAACATTTATTTTGAACATCTAAACATTCCACTGTAGTGACCCCTAATAAATAAGGAACTAAGCCAAAGCAAAATGAATTAATGAATGCATGAATGAATGAATTTTGCTCTGAATATGTATATATAATAAAGTATTTTTTGGTTATTATACATTAAGTAACCTTTTTATTGTGATAATAAAACAATTATAAATACATATATTTAATAAAACATCATGATTAAAATAGATTATGTTGATTCATTTCAATATTTACAAAATTTAATTGCGTATTTTGAATCTTCTTCTTCTGCCACACCATTTTCATTAGTCAGTACGCAAGAGTGTGTATGTACATGTGTTCATGTGTGTATACATACATATCTGTCCTTGTCTGAGTACTCTATTCCAAGAGTTTCCATGGCTCGCAAGATGGCGGAGAGGCTCTGAATGGTGTTGCTATAGACCACAGGTTTAAACTGCTTTACATCATCTCCAGAGAACCCATCTTCATGGATAATCCTGACGCAGACACACAACAGATGAAAGCCATTATAAACACACACACACACACAACATGCAAACATGAAAGGTCAACGGCTATAATGCGTGTATATATCCATATGGCTGGAATGTGTGGTAGCAAAAATAGTATGATTAGAGATTATGCAATAAAACTATGCTGCGTTTCTAAAGGCTCGATAGTAGTTGTTGGTTGTTTTAATATTTTAAACCACAAGTTAAACTGTAACCATGTAATAACTGCATAACAGTAATAAAAAGTTAAAATGTAACTAGTGTGAGTGTATTTAAAACCTCAAAATATGCCTACGGTCGGAGATACAGTTGTGTGAGATTTGAATTACAAAAACGTTGTAGGTGGAGTAAAATGAGTATAAAATATATTTATTATGTGTGTGTTTATAATACATTTTATTTGTTTTAAGATGCAATTACTAGACACACGCACACACACACTTTTAAAAACAAAGGTTCTATTTTTGTATTTTTTTGGTTGAAGTGGTGTCAACTATTTATGGTTTTTATGGCTATGAACAGTTCTTAAAATAAATATTCTTAGTGTCAAGAACATTTTAATAATCTTTATAATGAGTTTTTTCTATTATAAGGATTCGCTTGTGCAATGTCAAGGTTTTTACTAAAATAAAGGTTATAAGGATGGCATTGAAGATCAATCTTTGGTTCCAAAAATAATTTGTCAATGAAATGTTCTTTAAACAATCTTTTTTTGTGTGTTAGCATGAAAACCAAATGCAAAATAATAAACGGAAAGGTTATTTGCATGTTAAACATCCATCGTGGAATGACACTCTTAAAAAATAAAGGTTTTATTTCCATGAAGAACATTCAGCATTCACAGAACCTTTCCATTTCACAGGTTTCTTAAGTCTTTAACTGCCCCACCAAGAAAAGATGTTTTGGATTGCATTTCTTAACTCCAAATGTCGCTAGTTAACACACTCAATGCATTTTATTCAACACATCCCATAATTTATAAAATTCCAGCCTCTACCAAATAGTAGATAGGTCGGTTTATTGTAAAAGTACCGGAATTAATACATATACTATGAAAAATCTGAAAATATGAAGTGTAAGACCAATTTATTTAAAAAACATTCAAAATAAATCAGTTTTTAATACTAAATCACTGTTTTTATGTATTTTTGAAGAAGTATGCCATAAAATAGTTTCAGATTCTGATTTAACATGTTTTCTTGTTGTTTTTTTTTACAATAAAGCCAAAATCAAATGTAGTAGTGCACCAGGATTATGATTTTTTTGAAAACCAACAATGCTGTGTGTGTAAACTATTATTTAAAACAGTCATTCTTTACATGACTTTAACACTTATCATTTAAAACAGTCAAAACATGGTCAACCATTTGGCAGAGCAGGCGGTTAAAGGGTTAATAGGCAAGTTTCTTTACATTATTAATATGTTCTTCACTCAAAAACAAAATGAGTTCTCTACTGCCCCACAACAACACACTGTTCTTTAGAGGCATTTAATTTGGAAAACTACATGGAGGTGTAAGGTTTGCCATGGAACCAAAGATGCCAATAAAGGGTTTTAATATTTTTAGGAGTGTATATGTGGCAGTTATGAAAATGTAAGGTTAGGTGGCATAGTCCCGGTAAATCCGTTTAATGGGCGGATAACGCTAAACGAGACTGCAGGGATCAGGCACTAAAAGCCACCCATTAAGATTAATACAGAGAAAGATTCTAATGCCTCCCTCTCTCTCTCTCTCTCTCTCTCTCTCTCTCTCTCTCTCTCACACACACACACACACCACAATACAATACAATACACAACACACATACACTCATGAACTCTATGTCTCTCAAGCACACACAGAGGACAAAATGAACACAGGCCTTAATGCATAACACGGCACAGCACACAGATTAAATGCGCATGACAAAAACGTGAAACATTAAGGAAGTTTGGAGCCCCGACCAGCAGAAACAACTGCAAGGTGCACGCGCGCTCTCGAGCTTCGCTGCACACATGCGAATAACACACTCACACACACACACACACACACACACACACACACACACACACACACACACACTGAACAGCGCTGTCTCATGGGGAGAGCCTGTGTTTCAGCACTACCACACACAGAACAGCGCGAGACAAACACTTCCCGGTCTTCAACATCGCCACGAAGCGAGCAGAAAACACAGCAGACGTAAAAATAAGAGAAGCCGCACTTACTTCATCTGTTTGACGATGGTGCTCTTGCCCGACTCCCCTCCGCCTGCGGAGACACAGCCCGTGTCAGTGCCACACACACACACACGCTCACACACACCTGCAGGCAGCATCCTTATTCCCCGATCCCGCTCCACTTACCCAGCAGCAGTAATTTGACATCTTTGGCTGCGCTTATTCCGTCCTCCTTCAGGTTTTTCTCGATGGCTCTGCTGCGATCCAGAGCCGCGCGCTCCTCTGCACTTAACGTGCATCCCATTGCAAGACCGAGAGTCGGGACGCGCGACAGCTGTATCCCAAAAATCCGTCTCTGTCCCACACTCTCTCCTCTCGCGCTCGCCGAACAGTCTGCCGATCGTTGCTAAAGCATCCAAACCGAATCGAGGTCAGGGACAGGCTCGCGCTCCGGCCTCTGGATTGGGAGGAGGTCGTCCTGCTCGCGCTCCGGATCGCGGGTGTCTATTGGGCGGCGGCAGTGACAGCCTGCACGAGCTCGGCTCATCCTGTAGTTCCCTCCTAATGCGCGAGGGGCAAACCCCTCTCATCCTGACGTCACAGCAGGAGCAGGGTATGGCGCGAGAACATCTGCTTTGTAGCAGCAGAAATACAAAACACTGAAGGGGTTTGATTAGCTTCTGGACGATATTTGGATGTTTGATTTATTAGCATTTATTTTAACTTATTCGATACTACTGTAGGATCATATATAATGTATAAATATACACATATTATAAAAATAATCATATTAATAATAATAATAATAATAATAATATGAATTTATTAATCTTTTTTTTTTTACACATTAACAGAGTATTTTACCCAGCATTTAATTTGGGGGTGTCCATATTTCATATTATTTTGGTCAAAAACAGTTTGAGTTTACTGAATTTATTCATTCATTCATTCATTCATTCATTCATTTTCTTTTCGGCTTAGTCCCTTTATTAATCTAGGGTTGCCACAGCGGAATGAACCACCAACTTATCCAGCATATGTTTTTACGCAGTGGATGCCCTTCCAGCTACAACCCAGCACTGGGAAATACCCATACACTCTTGCATTCAAACTCATACACTACAGCCAATTTAGTTTATTCAATTCACCTACAGCACATGTTTCTGGACTTGTGGGGGAAAACCGGAGCACCCTGAGGTAACCCACAACAACACTAGGAGAACATGCAAACTCCACACAGAAATATCAACTGACCCAGTTGGGGCTTGAACCAGCGATCTTGCTGTGAGGCAAAAGCACTACCCACTGCGCCCCATGCCACCCATAAATACTAATAATGTATATTAATATTACTTATACACTAATACTGATGAATACAATTTTAAAGAAAACTGGAAACATGTAAACACTGATTTACACAGAATTTGTTATTCCAGCTATGGATTTTAATGGTTACTGTTTTCCAACTTGCTTTAAAATCTCTTCATTTAATTTAACAAACGAAACTACAACATGTTAAAAAAGTGAAGGGTGAGTAAATGGTACATTTTACTGTTTTGGGTGAACTATCCCTTTAAGTTAATAGAGACTGACAAAAGATGGTCTTCAAATCTGATTGGCTGGCAGCAGGTTTCTCTAAGTAAATCTGATTGCTCCACTCACATACTCTGATCCAGACCTGCTTCAGGTATCACTTGCTGACGTGAAAAAAATTAAATGCCTTGCTTTTTGTTTTGTATGTTTTGCTGGAAAATGTGCATGACCTTGAGCTGAAATATTTATATATATATTTTATATATATATATATTTATATATATATTTTATATATATATATATATATATATATATATATATATATATATATATATATATATATATATATATATATATTGTACCATCAGAACAATACATCTAGTAGATTATGTTTGCACGACAATGTATTTATAATCAGTTTTTGCATTTAAAAAATTCATGTTTCCTATTCACATACATTCATGAAAACTACTAAAAACCCTGCAATCCACACGCCAGACCAATAGTTGGCAATGTCACTTGTAAAAAAACATTAAACGTGTGCACACAGAGTCATTATTGTTCACCTGTCATTATTGTTTTGGTTGTCAGGTACAGTACTTGCTCGTGTCTATAGACTCAACACATAATATGTATGCACAGATGGCATGGTGGCACAGTGGTTAGCACCGTCGCCTCACAGCAAGAAGGTCACTGGTTCGAGCCCCAGCTGGATCAGTTGGCGTGTCTGTGTGGAGTTTGCATGTTCTTCGTGTGTTTGCATCCAAAGACATGTACTATAGGTGAATTAAATTAACTAAATTGGCCATAGTGTATGAGTGTATATGGATGTTTCCCAGTACTGGGTTGCAGCTGGAAGGGCATCTGCTGCATAAAACTTATGCTGGATAAGTTGGCGGTTCATTCCACTGTGGCGACCCCTGATGAATAAAGGGACTAATCCGAAGAAAAATGAATGAATGAATGCACACAATGTCAGTTTTCACTTTCAAACGTATTTGTAACCGTTGACATTTTCAAGGCCCCTATACTTAGTTGTTGCATAAATGAACAGCTAATACCCATAAACCATTTCCAGTTTTTAGATTTTTTTCCATGTATAAAAATGTTTTTTTTCTTTATTTTTAAAATAATGCCTAATACTGTCGTGTTTATGTAGATGCTTGTTGTTTATCATCTCCATTTTCTTTTCCAGTCATTGATTAGTCAGTTTAGTTGATATCCAGTGAGTGACTGCCTGTGATGTTCTCCATGGCAACCTATTAGTTTTACCTGTATATCATTGTTGGTTTTTATTCCTCCCTGTATATACACTATCTGACCAACAGCCTAAGGTATCAAGACATTTGTGCTGCCCATTAAATTACAAACGTTTCCTAATTCTTCAGCCGGATAGCGCTCCTTCTCATACTTCAGCCTCCACATCAAAGTTCCTGAAAGAAAAGAAGGTCAACGTGCTCCAGGATTGGCCAGTCCAATCACCAGACATGAACATTATTGAGCATGTCTGGGGTAAAATGAAGGAAAAGGCATTGAAGATGAATCCAAAGAATCTTGATGAACTTCTTTGCCATTCCAGAGGACTTTATAAGTTATTTGAGTCATTGCAGAGATGTATGGATGCAGTCCTCCAAGCTCATGGGAGTCATACACAATATTAATTATTTTCCCACTGCACCATGACTTTATATTCTATACTGTACATTATTTCTGTTAAATGACAAGACTTTTTTCTAAGCAAAGTCAGACCTTACTGTCCTAATTAAATCATTAAAAATCAAGGCATGATCATATTTTATTTTGGTAAAATAAGCGTAATCTAGAGGCCTTTGCCTTTCATATAAGCCACTTCTGATACCAAAATGATCAACTAGAAGTCAAGTTATTATTTGTAGTTAGCTTCATTTGCTTCAAGACATTTTTTGTCAATTTAAGTGGGTTGTGCTTAGGTATTTTTTTAGCAGTTTGAAACAATATATTGTAAAGAAAATAGAAAAAAAATTCCTATAACCAGCTTCTGTTCATAATTTATTTGACCAACCCAGACAAATTACTGTTTAAAATTCAACGTAAAAAGATGACGCAGAGATCGATATAATGCAATTTGAAAGTGTAAATAAATGGAAGACATCCATCAATTATGAGCAATTACAGGCAACTATTAACTATCAGATATGTTTTTACTTTAAAAACGTGTACTTTAAATCAGGGGTTCCCAAACCATTCAGCCCGCGACTGCTAAAATACCAATCCCAATGACTCGATTCCTTGCAGGTGGTTATAAATATACAAACGTTGCGCCCACAACAATAGGCCTATATAAACATGAGCATATTGACAACACAAAAACACGCAACAGTCTAACAACAATACCATGTTTATAGTCATTTATTAATTTGTTTAATTTAATATTAACCTCAACTAATGAGACTGGTGGGCACAAAGTTTTCAGCACAAGTCTATTCTTGGTTTAATTTTGGAGACCGCCACTCAGAGATCATCCTCGATGTTCAGTTGTGGCCTGTATTTATTTTGAATGTATTTGATTATCCTAAAGGTGTCAGAAAATTTAACCTGGGGCTATAAAATCAATCTGCTGAAGCTGACGCTTATTCTTCAATGCAGAAGTGCGCTCGTTTTTTCGATTGTTTTAGAACTTCCGATTCAGTCGCCTATGGGAGAAATGACTAGGAATAATAAAAGGCAGAAAACAGTCAAAGTACTTGCTCTACAAACAAGTGTTTGCATGACTATACAGACAAATAAGAATAATATAATGAGAAAATATCAGTTTGCAACATCAAGCAGAACGAGCTGCTTTTTAATGTCTAAAAATGAATGGAAATGAATGAGACCGGAAGTCTTGAGTCAAAAAGATTCAAATGGCTGCGCCCGCTCGTACACGTAGAATAAGGTGAATAAATAAAATAATTTAAAGACTGATGACTTTTCATTTGCATGTTGTTGTTTTTTTTACTATTAAAGATTGCTATTTTTATCTTCTGTGGGTTATGGTCAAAATATGGTAATTCTATTTGTTTAATAAAAAATTTATTTGAATTTTGGAAATCACCAAGCGAGCCCATGCCATTGTCCTATGACCTCAACTTTGGGAACCACTACTTTAAAATCACAGTATTTTTTAAAGTAATTCTCATAAGCATTACATTACATCATACATTTTTTACAATTGGCTAACACTGTCAAACAAGTTCATTCAAATTTCTGGGAATCCATCGAATGACCTTGGTGCTGTAAGTTTAATGCTCTAGCAGTCAAGTTACATGAACATCCATGGAGACAGAGCCCAGATATTCTAATATATAACACAAATATTCACCCCCCCCACCCCAATCCACTGCCAGTCTTACAGCTCTAAAAGATTCCTGTGGATTTCTCTAATGCGTAACCCCTGGCATACGAGCCAGATGTTCTGCTGCTGGATTTCTGACAGCAACACATAATAACGCTTTAAGAGTTTGTGCTTCAGCAACCGTTAAATGGGTGAGACACTTTGAGGGATGAGATCACTCAGTGAGTTTTTAATATCTAGTAGTGCAAATCTCCGGAGATCTTAGAATATCCTTTAAAACACCACCACCATTTCACACATGACAAACTGCCATTCTATAGGATTACCAAGTAGACGGCCAATGTTTGCACAGGAAAATAAAGCACATTTTAATATTGGGAATGTTTATGACACATGAACATGCACACTTAACCGGAAAAACGCAGAGAGCTCTAGGTAGAGATGACTATCCGACTGATTCTTTGAAATGTGACAATGGGGAGGGGAAATGTAATACATAACTTCAGCTTTGATTTTATGCATAACCCAGCACTGACTGCAAAGGACCCTTCTCTTTGTGAACACAGCAGTCACACACACACACACACACACACACACACACACACACACACACACACACACAGGTCACTCTGATGGATTACTTTGCTAAGATAAGAGCAATATCGAGCCTGCTTAACATGCTTTTATCTTTATTACCAGGGTGGAGACAAAATCACAGACCCTCCTCCATAAGCTGGAACGTCACAAGTATGTTGAAACATCGTTACATAATCATACGCAAGTGGCGTTTTCATTCCGAGCCAACGAAATTAAGGAGAATTAAAGCGAAAAGGAAAAACGTCAAACGGCTGACCTAAGATGTTCGCAGACAGGTAACACGGGAGCTGTTGAGTAACATTTCCTCTGGTATTTAATCACCAGGTTTTTTCCTAAATGAAAATGTTAGATTTCACTCTAGAAAACGACTAGGAGCTTCTAAATCCCCATAACTAAAATGAATGTGATCTCTTAACCATGTAATACTTTAATGGCAGGTCGGCGTAATGCTTTAATGGAGAAAGGCCTCATCCATTTCATTAATCTGACCGCCCTCAATAGATACCATTAAGCTAAAATTAATTTCTAAGAATAATGGCATCTCATAGCGTATTAGAACACAATCAGATCCAGATGTTGACTTTTTCATTTTGCTCCCCCTCAACCCCCCCAAATGATTATTTGACTAATGACACAACTTCATTAAATCTACACCTTTTTCCGCAGATCAGAAAACGGCGGACAAACACAAAACCGGAAATCCTCAATCTTTCCTCCAAATGTTTCAGCTTATCTAAAGTAATATCCTACTGTACGGTTGGAGTTTATTTATAAGACCTGCAAGTATTGATTTCAGGATTGAATTGCTAAAAGCAGTACACATTCCACAATGGTTCTTTAATAACGCCTCATCTCATATTTATCCTGAAAAAAAAAAATGAGATCAATATAGGTGACCTATACTCAGTGGACCGCTTTTATAATCAGATTAAGCATGCTTTTGGACTAGAAAGCAGTTTATTTAGAAACATTATTATCAAAGTAATCTATAGTTCAGTAATATCCTTAATATGCATGACAGGTATTTGGTGCTCACAATTTAATTTTTAAAGTGGTGTCAAGCTCTGTATTTCCAGTTGTCTTTAATGTATGAGTGATTTCGTGTATTGTGCCGATTAAAGTCAATCCATATTAGCTCTGCTGTAGCAGTTTAGGTCTCTGTGAGGTGGGAAAAGCGCTCTTTGTTCAGTTGTAAAAAACTTTATAAGGAAAACGGCTTTTTTATGGAAAATTGTGGATGAATTAGTACATCAACAATTCAGAAACACCATTAAAATGAACATTTGAAAACTGTATTGAATATCATTACATAATCATATGCGAGTGGCATTTTCATTCCGAGCCAACTAAATTAAGGAGAATCTTTTCGGCTTAGTCTCTTTATTAATCTGGGGTCGCCACAGCGGAATGAACCGCCAACTTATCCAGCATATGTTTTACGCAGCGGATGCCCTTCCAGCCGCAACCCATCACTGGAAAACATCTATAAACACTCATTCAGAACGTGCTACCCACTGTGCAGCCCGAGTCATAATTTGATGTAATACAATTTATTAATAGTGCTCTAATTCACGCGCAGTTTACACATTTATGTTTAGTTGATTTCTCCCCTTCTCTTATGTTTGTAATGGTTTGCTCCACCCTTATTGGCCTGTTTAAGTTATATTAAGATATAGATAAGTGGAAGAAAGAAAAACGGAGCAACACAGTCTTTTGACCGGAGTTTATTGTTATGCTGTTTAAAAATTCAGTAAACATCTTTAAATGGAAAGAAACCCGAGTCAATTTATTGCCCGACTGATTTTGAAATTCTGAACGTACAGGAGCTGTTGAGTAACATTTCCTCTGGTATTTAATCACCAGGTTTTTTCCTAATTGAAAATGTTAGATTTCACTCTAGAAAATGACTAGGAGCTTTCAAATCCCCATAACTAAAATCATTCAAACATTATGCGATTCATTTAGAACAAAGCAAATGAAAACATTTCGCCTTCATTGACAAAACTTTTTTTTGGTCTCACATTACATAATAAATTTGAACACGATCATGCTTAATTATTTTCAACAAAAGATTGGTTGTTTTAAGGCCTCTACATATAGCTCGCACATCTTTTCAAACAGGTCTAATAAAGGATGAGGAATGAAGACTGTCTACTAAGGAACCTGTAAATTAAGACGTCCTTTGACAGAGCTTGATAATGTGGCAGCCTAGATATGCAGCCTAATTAGGATGCAACCTTCCAGATGAGAAGCACCCTGAGTCCTGACAGTCACCTCACCAGCATGCTATACCTTTTTATGTGGGAAAAACCTTCATCACATCTATTACATACTTTAAAAGTATAATTTTTGGTTTAACTTGAAGAGATTGTTAAAGTACTAATGTTTTACTGTCAATTAAATAACTATAATACTTTCAAAATAATAATTACACAAGTGTTTCTCCAATGTTATAATACATACAGTTGAAGTCAGAATTATTAGCCCCCCTTTTAATTTTTTCCCCTTTTTTAAATATTTTCCAAATAATATTTAATAGAGCAAGGAACTTTTCACAGTATGTCTGATAATATTTTTTCTTCTGGAGAAAGTCTTATTTGTTTTATTTTGGCTAGAATAAAAGCAGTTTTTAATTTTTTAAAAGCCATTTTAAGGTCAATATTTTCGCCCCTTTAATCTATCTTTTTTTCGAAAGTCAGAACAAACCATCATTATACAATAACTTGCCTAATTACCCTAACCTGTCTAGTTAAGCTTATTAACCCAGTTAAGCCTTTAATGTCACTTTAAGCTGTATAGAAGTGTCTTAAAAATATCTAGTCAAATATTATTTACTGTCATCATGGCAAAGATAAAATAAATCAGTTATTAAAGATGAGTTATTAAAACTATTATGTTTAGAAATGTGTTGAAAAAAATCTTCTCTCCATTAAACAGAAATTGAGAAATAAATTAAAAAGGGGGGCTAATAATTCTGACTTCAACTGTATATTTAATCTGTTTATTAACATTTTGAATAGTGGTATAATTCATAAGGTTTGCAAAAAGTATGTTTTTGATAAACTGTTAATAATCTAATCTTAGTGCTGCTAATAATCTAATAAGCTTCTGTTAATTTGATATGCTTGATTCCTAACATCTATTTTAACAATTAAAGCTGTTCAAATAAAAAAAATAAAATAAAAAATAATAATAATAATAATAAATAATAATAATAATAATAATAATAAAAATGAATTCAGGTAAAAAATAAAAAGGATTTTATAGGGCCACAGAGGTGCCTTTTAAGGAACGCACTGCTCCTTTCAGTGCTGAGGGCAATTCAACAGTTCTGGATATTATGACTCAACTGCAACTTTTCCTGGCCTGACAAGGACAACGTGGAGGACAAATCGGCATGAAATATGCATGAAAACACTTTATTTAAAATGTGTTTCATTCTGGGCAGACGACAGGTGATTGTGAAACAATTTCAAGTAGGAGACAGATAGAAATTACAAGGTCATGATGAAAAAACTAATTCACAAAAATCAGAGCGCACACGCTCACAAATGTATGTATATATATATATATATATATATATATATATATATATATATATATATATATATATATATATATATATATATATATATATATATATATATATATATATATATATATATACTGGAAACAATCACATGTACAACACACGCACACACACATAAACACAGATATACACACACATACACTTTGGTCATTCATTCTCTTACAGTCTTAATCTCGTGGCTGGATGCCCAACATGATCTCTGCCATGCTGGTCATTTTTGTCTCCTCAAGTGCACTAATAAGACGACTCAGTTTGGCACTCCTGCCCTCTGATTGGATGAAACGTCCCAGCAGTTGATAGGCCTGTTCGTAAAGCCCTTCCCTCTCGTACTCATAAGCGAGATTGTCGATAGCAGGGCCTTTCAGTGCACGGCAGTTCTTTTGTAAAGCCCGTCCCACCCGCTTCCAATCCCGTCCCACATGAGCAGCAAACCGCTGCTGGTCGGCAGGAGTCAAAGGCCTATCGTCTGAGAGCACAGAGGAGGATTATGGATATTACATTAGGAATGTACTGGTCGGTGATAACAGAGATACAAACGTAATAATGCTTTTACAAAACTTATTTCACCTGAATTAAAATTCATGTTTTTTAAAAATGCCTATAATATGTCCATATTTATTTATTTATTTTTTTATTAAAATTATTTTGTATTTCATGTCCTTATTTATTTATTTATTTATTTAATTATGTTTTTTATTTTTTTGCTTATTTTTTAAATTACAATTTAATTTTATTTATTTATTTATTTATTATTATTCTTATTTTTGTTATAATGTTTTTATGTGGGGGTCAGGATTCAAATTATATAAATGATGGATATCATCTTATTATTCAATGAAAATTTGTTTGCACTAAAAACGTTTAATAAAAAATATATTTGGAAAAAAAATCCTGTTATAATATTTTTGTTGATGATGTTATTTTGTTAAATGCGATTTAGATGTTTTTGTCATAAATGCTTCCTCAAAGTCAGGGTACAAAAACCTGTTTAATGGCTGGATATCACCGGTTAGAAAATGCCTAATTAATTAATTAAATAATTAATTAATTAAACTAAACTTCTGTGTTGAAATATTTTAAGGAAAAGGGATTTTGAATTGACTTACTACTCAGGAGCAAAAAAATCTGACTTTAAAGGTGCCATAGAGTGCATTGATTCAGTAATTTAAATTGTTTTCTGATATCAACATAGTAGGCATATGGCATAGGTAAGTGTAAAACATCTCCAGAAATAAATTTACACACTCATTTAAAAACACAGCAATTACACCTAGAATTAAAAGCTTTGTTTCGACCATATTTGGAATGGTCATGAATATTAACGAGCTCTGCTCTGCCACTTTGCAGCTTGTGTCAGTGCCTGACGCTCACACACACACCAAGATGCTCTCTAAAATACATATGCAAAACAATACTATTCAGTTGTCAAGAAACATTATGAATAGATACCTCGTTTAATGACATCTTGACAATTTTCAATCTTTTCAATTAAAGTGGCCGAGAGGTTTATTTTAGCTAGAAGGACTGAGTAAATTATATTAACTGAAATTAAAGTTGCTCAGGAGTTGTGTTATGGATGAAACACAGGGTAATTTATAATTATACTGTCAAAAGACTTGGGCGGTAATACGGTAATATGGTATACCGCAGGATGTAAAAATAGCAACGCTGTCAGCTTCAATACTGTTATACCATCATAAAAACAATGCACATATATAGGAGACAAGTATTAAATATTATTTATTTAATGCCAAAAAATGCGTATGCATGATTGTCATCACAGGACAGGTGGAGGAGAGTGAGAGAGATGAGGTAAGATGGTGAGTCGCGCACCAAGTGACCTGGTCTCGAAAAAGATCACAACCTCTGCAGTTTGGCAGCATTTCGGGTTTCGACCGAACGAGAAGGGACACTTGGTAAATATGAACTAGAGGTCTGCATTCCTGCTGCTGTACCACGGGAGCGCTGGGACCCGACCAGATTTCTTGCGGTGTGGGAATAAATTTAGAAACAGCATTTCATATCAACCTCTGCATAAACAGATGAGTATGATTAAGTTTACTAGCTTTCTTTCACTTTAGAAAAACAGTAAGAGCTCTGTGATATGACACGATGCATAAATGTGCATTAAACATTTATATTCAGCAGTCTGCATGTGTTTGTTGCTTGATTATAAACATACACAGCAAATTTGACAATTTACAAGTTAAACTAGCAAGCGAATAAATTTATAATGTGATGAGATAAGATATTTTAGAGATTACCCGAGAGCTCTATAATGGCAAACTCATTGTCAAAATAAGAGTCCCGCATACATGGTAAGTATTTGTATTATATTTACTATGTATGTGTGGCTCTTCTTTTGAAAGATATATAAAGATAGACAAACTTAAAATAAAGAAAAAATATGAACTTGTTGTAATTTCATTAGGAAACATTGTGGCCAATCAAGCGCTGCCTGTGGTGTGCATATTGATGATTCTGTGTGGATAATGGTGCTTTTTTCTGATTGGCCTGTCTTTCACCGGGATTTTACACTGATTTACATGAGAATAATGTCGTTTGAGGCTAACAGTATGTCATAAACATGCACTCAACTGTTATTATTCAGTTATGCCTAGCTATATCCATATTTTCATTCCATGGCACCTTTAAACTCAAAAGACACATATATATTTATTTATCATGATAATTGTGGATATCCACTGATAATTATGATGATAATTTTGGGGTTTTTACTGTGAAGGCCTTAACATTCGAAAGCACCTTTATTATCCGCTACACTACAGGAACACAATATGAGGAATTTTAACAGTTAGAACTCACCAAAAACTCTCTTCTGAAAGAGAAAGCAGTTTCTGGGCAGCTCCTGTGGAGGTTGACTGGGAGGTCCGTAGCTGTTCTGCAGCTGCTGCTCCAACTGTGTAACCTCGTCATCTCTCAAACGCACAGGCTGCAAAACAGCCATCCGTCAATTCAAGTAAATGAACTGCATTCATTTAAAAATGTCTGAAGAATATTTTTCTTACAACCATGGAAAGTAAAGCTCACCAAACAGCTCTTTAAAAGAGATTTAAAGAATTCCACTGGGAGCCTCACAATAATGATTTGTTTTTCAGAGCAAGACTGACATGTCAGACTGGTGTAGATTCTACCTGTACTCACCCAAGATGATATCAGAGAAGCATTCACATACTGTATAAATATGTACTAGACTGGGCTTGAAAACCTACTCAATCGCAAGTGTTAAAAAGTATATTCTGTACAGTATCAATGTCTAAATAGCATGAATGAAATTTGAATGCACTACTGCAGCTGATTTGACGTCAGTTGTATTGATTTACTGCCAATCACAAATCCTCTCCTGTGGCCTTACGAGACTGAAGTGTCCATCAATTGTGCACTTCTGAATCTGGCTAGAAGTAGCATGTCATACTAGTACATTTTCTGTTGAGAATTGTTTAATGCATATGACGACTTAGATTATGTTATTTATATTTTTCTTCTACTATGGATTTAGCCATATTTCAACTCAGGTAAGGATTGTTATATAGAGCAAAGCAAGCAGTCTGAGGTGTGCTGCTTAAACCTTTTTTTTAGAATTTGACCTTAAGAAGTTTGTGCCGTTTTTATAGCCAAAAATCTAAAAACTCTCTGAACACATACATGATTTTTGTGTGTAAATAGGATTAAAAAGGCTCTAAAAGCTAATACTTTCTGTTCTGATGAGGTTATTGACAGCATTGAATATGCTTTATGAAACAAATAGGCTCAGCGCCTTTTAAAAGCAGAAGAGAATGCTTATTTTGTTGTTCAATTGTTGTTCAAGTCAATCAAGCCAGTGCATCCAATTAAACTCTACAGCACTAATTAAGCTTTTCAGCGGTTGCCAGCAGATGCCAACATGTACAGGCGTGACAGTTGTGTGACATCCGCTCATCCTCCAAAACATTGCAGTGAATTACTTGCTGCCAAGAGCAATACACATCAATTTAGAAAGCAAATCAGCATATAATATTGTTTTAGTATCAGACTATATCATCAGTTGTATTCATCTTAAGGTTCAATGTTTGGATTTAAGGATCATTTCATTTCCTTTTGTGCAGTTTGTATCAGCTTGGGTTCTGTGTTGGATATTCAACGTAAAAAACAAATCAAGATACTGAAGCTGCAGTTTGAGAATTACTACAACAAAAAACTTCAGAGTTGTTTTCTTAGTTGTTTTTCTTTGAGAACTACTAATAAAGTGCTGCAAATCTAAATTTGTAATTTTGCAGATGCCACATACACCACATAACTACCACAGAAAGGAACCATGTTGAGTGCTATTCTGTACGAAAAAAACAAAACAAAACATGACAGAGGCAGCAGTTTCTGCAATCAACTTATCTTTGATCTACAAAATCGTAGTTTCTTCCAAGAACTGAAAATCTGACACTGGATCACAAAACCAGTCATAAGTGGGGTTTTTCTTTAATTGAGAAGTACATCACATGAAAATTGAACAATGGTTTGTTAGAATAGAACAATATTTGGTTGAGATACAACTAATAGAAAATCTGAAATCTGAGAGTCCAAAAAAAAAAATATATATCGAAATAATTACTTGACTAAATATTTACTTTAAAGTCTCTACTGAAGCGTTTTTCCTGAGCTGAGCATTTTGCTGCTGTCAATGAAAGAGTTTTTTTAATTCCTACAGCAGAGCAAGTGTGCATCTTATGCTCAGTGCGGAGTGATTCCTTTCAGAAGAGTGCTGGCTTTTTTAGTGTTTTGGTGGATGTGCGCCCTACAAGAAATGCTTAGCATCAAAAATTTTATTTTGATATGGTGGCACAGTAAGGATGCTGGTTCGAGACCTAGCTGGTCCAGGTGCTATTTCTTTGAGGAGTTTGCATGTTCATACTTTGGTTTCCCCCGCAGACTAAAGACATGCAGTTTAGATTAATTGAATGAACTACATTTTATGAGTAGTGTATGAGAGTTTCCCAGCATGGGGTGTTCATGAGTTGTGTACTCTTTGTGCTGGTTTGCGGCTGGAAGGGAAACCATTGCATAAGATATATGCCAGAGTAATTTGTGGTTCGTTCCAATTCCTACTCCAACCCCTGATACACCAGACTCTAAGCCAGGGGTGTCAAACTCAGCTCCTGCACAGTTTAGTTCCAGCCCAGCTTCAACACACTAATGCTGCAGTCATGCTGGAGTTTAAGCATGTGAAATTCTGTTGTACGGCGCTGTGAAAAGGGGCGGGATTAAACAAGATGATTAGACATTTTAAAAAGTAAGTGATTGCTCTATATTTTAAGTTTCTGTCCAGAGAGGTCTTGTTTTGATTGGTCTCATGCACGTGATGCGATTTCGCAGGTCAGAGTTCAACAAGCTTAAACTTTGCAAGGCAGCACGAAACTTGTTGAACGAGCTTGCGTTTCCAGTCTACCGCATTCACATGCGTATGAATGGAAGACTATGGGGTGAAATGTGCAGTGCGACAGCGGCTTTACCTGTAGTTTTTAAACAATCCTAAAGGACTCAACTACTTTGATCAGGTATTTTAAATTAGGATTGGAACTAAACTGTGCAGAGTTGTGGCCCTCCAGGAACTGTGTTTGACACTTGTGCTCTAAGCCGAATGAAAGTAAGTGAGTTTTGATATATTTGATCTATACATGATTTTGAGTTATTATTTATTTATATACTTACAGATTCAATTTTGAATTATTTAGCTTTTTAGTATATTGACAGAAAGTGAAGCAGGAGAAAGACTGAGATAAGATCGGGAAAGATCTGCAAGTCAGGATGAGACTAGGCGTAAGCCGGTATAAGATTCTGACGGTATAACCTTGGATAAAAATTATCACAATATTTATATATTTATCACGGAGTAAACAACAAAAACTTTTTTCTCCTTTAAAAAAAAAATTATATTTTTTGAAAGATTTATGATATTTTGGAGCAGTAAACACGTCAGACTATATAATTCAAATGAATTATTGACTTCTGCTGTCTTCAAAAAGACAGATTTCTTTACAATTTAAAACGGCATCTTTGGATATTTTTTCTGCTGGAGATACTGTTGTCCTAAAAAAGCAAAAAAAAACCTTAGGAATGGTATTACAGAAAAGTTTGGCGTTTTTAAAATCTTGACTTTTCCAAACCACGGTATACCTTAAAAAAAGGGGTTATCGTCCCATGCCTAGATGAGACTCGAAGTTAGGATGCCCGCAGCGCTATATGTTGGCCGACTGACCACCAGGCTATCGTCAGCTATCAATATTATAATGATTATTGCCATTTTAAAAAATCTATTATTTTGAAATTGACAAAACATACCAGTATAAATTAAGAAATCCAGTGTCACAAATGTAAACGAACATGCCCAAAACATTTTTTTTATTTGTTCTGCTTGTTGAAGCTGTGAATATTCATGCAAAATCAGTGACTTCTCAGCACCATTTACACTAATGACTTTCTGGTTTAAAACTGAACTTGTTTAATTATGAATCCTCATAAACTTTACGGTCAGAAATTGCAGAAACTGCCTCTCTGAAGTAACAGTAAATTAAGATTAATGTCTGTTATCTAATGCGTTATTAGCCGCTCATAAATGTTGTCACACACCTGTGATTGGCGTATGTGATCCAAGCAGATCTCTATATCCTGAAGGCTGTGGTCCAACGTATGTACTCCTGCTTTGAGCTGCGTTTCTATTTCAACCCCATCAGGAAGCGCAAGTAGACGTGAGGCATGCTGGGACAGAAACTGAGTGAGTGAACCACACACGTAGCTCTCCAGGAACCTCTGACAGGGAGGCATAGCCATGAATTTCAGTTCCACCCCAAGGTAGGGATCAGCATCGTGCAGTTTCAGAATTTCATACCCATCCAGTCCTCCAACAGAATCTGGATCAAAGACAGATGAATTGTACAAGTGCAACACACAGATTTTGATACAACTCTATCTGTATTCTTTGAAATGGTCAACCCATGGGTCATCCCACATATAAATAGATAAATTGAATCCTGGGTTATCCTGCTTTGTGTTTAAGCTGTTGATATGAGGATGTCAGTTTCACACTTGAGTTTAATACTTGATAATTTGATAACTAAACATAGGTGCCAAACACCCTCAGAAAAACACTGCATTTGCTGCTTTTTTGTGGAAAGAGTGTTTGTTGACCTAATGAATTGGACAAATGCAGCTCACTGACCGGGAAGAAGAATGTACAGCTAAAAGGTGTGTAATTATTAAAATAATGAGCATGTTAATTGTTTTAAGTTTTCATTTGGAATGCTGAATTAAAAAACAAAGTTTAATGTAATGAATTGTGTTTAAAGCCAAGTGTATGTGCATACTACTCATAGAAAATTTTGATATGTTTCGGTTACTTTCTTGTTTAAGCTGATGATCTAGAAGCAATGTGAATAATTTGTTAGAATATTGAGGAAAAAAAAAAGTCAAAATATTTTAAGTTACTATTTATGTAGAGATAAATAAAACAATAATTAATCAATTAAGCAATAATAATTTTAAGGAAATTTACAGTTAGATCCACAAATATTTGGACATAGACACAATTCTAACATGTTTGGCTCTATACACCAAAACAATGGATTTGAAATTAAACAAACAAGATGTGCTTTAACTGTAGACTGTCAGGTTTAATTTGAGGGTATTTACATCCAAATCAGGTGAACACTGTAGGAATTACAACAATTTGCATATGTGCCTCCCACTCGTTAAGGGTCCAAAAGTAATTGGACAATTGGCTTCCAAGCTGTTCCATATAGCCAGGTGTGTGTTATTCCCTCAATTTCCCAATTCCAACGGGCAGATAAAAGGTCCAGAGTTAATTTCAAGTGTGCTATTAGCATTTGGAATCTGTTACTGTCAACCCTCAAGATGAGATAAAAGAGCTGTCACTATCAGTCATCAAGCCATCATTAGGATGAAAAATCAAAACAAACCCATCAGAGAGATAGTAAAAACACTAGGCGTGGGCAAAACAACTGTTTGGAACATTCTTAAAAAGAAAGAACGCACCAGTGAGCTCATCAAGACCAAAAGACCATGAAAAACAACTGCGGTTGATAACCAAAGAATTCTTTCTCTGGTGAAGTAAACACCCTTCACAACAGTTGGCCAGATCGAGAACACTCTCCAGGAGGTAGGTGTATGTGTGTCAAAGTCAACAATCAAGAGAAGACTACACTAGAGTGAATATAGAGGTTTTACCACAATATGTAAACCATTGGTCAGCCTCAAAAACAGGAAGGCCAGATTAAGACAAAAGCAGCAAGATGAATTCTGAAGTGTTTTAGTCAATTTCTGCTCATATTAAGCCAAATACTTTAGAACTCATTGGACGGTGCTTCACAGTGCAGATAGACAAGGACCCAAAGCATACTGCAAGTTTTTGAAGGGAAAAGAAGTGGAATGTTATGCAATGGCCAAGTCAATCACTTGACCTGAATCCAATTGAGCTTGCATTTCACTTGCTGAAGACAAAACTGAAAGGAAAACGCCCCAAGAACAAGCACGAATTGAAGACAGTTATTGTAGAGGCCTGGTAGAGCACCACCAGGAATAAAACCCAGCATCTGGTGATGTCTACGGGTTCCAGACTTCAGGCTGTTATTAACTGCAAAGGATTTGCAACCAAGTATTAAAAAGTGAAAGTTTGATTTATGATTATTATTCTATCCCTTACTTTTGGACCCTTAACAAGTGGGAGGCACAATGCAAACTGTCATCCCTACAGCTTTCACCTGATTTGGATCAAATTAAGGCCTAATCCCAATTCAACCCCTTAGCCCTTCCCCTTACCCCTCGTTTTGTGCAATCACATCAAGGGGTAGGGGTGTCCCAATTCTCTTTAGCTTGAAGGGGTAGGGCTAAAGGGAAGGGGTGAATAGCCCTTCGAATAAAGATTTTTCAGGACCACACTTGAAACCAAGGGGTAAGAAACTTTCCCAGAATACAGCAGCCACAACGGCAGTAATGCTGAACCCGGAAGTAAGGAGATCCACAAAACAATATTTTTTTGTCATTATTACGAATTTTTACAACAAACAAACACATGTTTTAACATATTCACAAACGCGTTCATGTTTTACCGTCATGCTTTATAAATTTTTTTAAAAAAAAGCTAAAATAAAAACTGCTAAATTTCGTTATCTATAATCCCTAATAATAATTCCTGTATAGCAGTTCCACAATATTCTGACACTCGAATCCCGTCAGTAATGTCTAGTGGCTGAGAATGAGCTTTTTACAGTGTCTGGTATAATGTTAGAGTTGTTTTCCTGTGTTTACATAGATGAATATGGCCACTGTGTAAATGCGCAGTATAGCTACGATATTATTGCCACATTAGATCGTTATGAGAACATAATATATGCCTTCAGTGATTTCTTGAAGATAAATACCAAAAAATAGCACAACTGGAATAACTACAGCAGTCACGATCGTCTGATCTCATATGAAGCAAGAGATCGCAATGACATATGATGACGTGTGCAGGTGCTGTAGTGGTGTCCTAATTCTTAGGGGTAAATTTTAAAGCCCTTCCCCTTAACCCTCGGTTTTAAGGGCCAAGAGGTAGGGGTAGGGGTACAAAACTAGAACTGGGATTGGGCCTAAAGCTGACAGTCTTAATAACTACATTTACGCAAATTAAACCCTGGAACGAAAGAAAATAGTAGTTGGATTTTAAATGTTACAAAACATTTTAAGTTATTATTTACTTATGGTGGGAATTAATTAAATAAATAAATAAATGTAGACGGTACTACTACCAAGATGAAAACCAGTATCCCTGGGTAAAAAGGGAAATGTCATGATTTTGCCAAGTACAATGTGATTCTGGATTAACATCTATGTTGATTGTGGAACATTCATTTTTGTTCAAAAATGTAAACCATAGCTATTCCCTACCCCCTAAACCCAACCATAACTTTAAATTATACCTAAAATCAGAGGGGAATAATAGATGGATAACAATCATGTAGAAGTGCATAAACCTAACCGTAAGTCTAAACGTAACATAAACTGTAAACATATTCCTTAATTCTGATTGGCTGATTGGAATGTTGGTCCAGGGTCAACATAGTCTTTAATCCAGGAACATGTCCTACTTGGTGAAATCAGGTTAGGGTAAAAATGGGTGCTAACCCTGCTTTAAATAACAAGTGTGAAATGTTACGCGCAGGATTAAATGCAGTGCTATAACTTAATGTTCACTGCAGTGGGAAAATAACTTTTGTTTCTGTGAGTTTTCTATCAACGCTTACCTGAAAGGGTGAGTTTAATAACCTTGAACACACCGAATTTACCCCTCTCATCTTTGTAAAGAGATAAAAAGTTGTGTTCTAGACTGCTACATCCCAAGAAGAGCACAGCACACCCTGACAACGCACCGTCACTGGCATTGCTGTCATTTAATCTCTGTAAATGAAGATGAAATCATATACACTTTGTTAATTTGCATACAACAACAACAACATCTGGAGGGTCAAAAATGCAAGCACAATGTACCTTTGTGTCTATACTGTCCATCTTCTGATCAAAATGCTCTCTCAAGTCCTGTGAACGTGAACAAATGACCTGATAAATACCAAGACAAAGAAATCATAACATTTAAGTTATTTTAAGAGTTAATTAGGATAGACAAAACAAACAAGCATTGTTTCTGTGTTTTCCCAACAAGTAGTTACTTCCTTTTAAAGCTGTGAGAAATGGTCGACAGTGTTATTAAATGGGGTCAGACGGCAGTTGTGATTGTTACAGATATGCGATGCACATGTTTACCGGTAATAAGATGCTTCACATTTCAAAACGTTAACTTTTAATATTTGTGAGAGGTAAATTGATAAAAACACCAACAAAGTTCGCTCGCTAAAGTCTCGTAGCTTTTATTTTTATACATTTACGTTACTTCGCACGTGAACCAAAGTTTAACAAAACACAATCCAGCTTGCCCTCAATTCACAAAACAGAAAATATGAATGACGCCTTTTGTTATATATATATATTACATGTTACTTACACAACGATATGATGAACTCTGTTTGAATGATAAGGAAGTCTAAACAGGCCTACAAACTTGAAAGAAGGAAACATTCGAGGTTCGAGGTGTCGAAGCACTTTCTTGGTTGCTACTAAAACACACCCACCAGAATGCCCATGGATCTGATTGGCTAGGAGCCTCGCTTATTCTACTGTGATTGGTTGAAAGCTCTGTATCTGTTGTCCTCGCTGCGTTTAACAACGGAACTCGTGACGCAGGAGGAAGTACTGAAGTTTGAGAACGTATGTATGTTTTTTTCTGAAGTCTGACAGACTTACAGTCAGCAGTCACCACGAACTGCCCTGGATTAAGAGGTTTTCTGTTACCATATCAGATAACCTGCTTCAATCTTGTGTTTAACCTAATTTACTGCTGTAGACAGAGGATTGATCTGGAATGGAATGGATCTGCCAGAAGAGATCCTTGCACATATCTTTTCTTTCCTGCCTTTACAGGACAAATGCAATGCATTTATTGTTTGTAAGGCTTGGTCTAATATCATGACACATCCAAGTTCATGGAAAGATACTGAAGTCAGGTAGGAACTGTATGTTTCTGTTGTATCCATGATGAAATACAAGAAAACCCTCCAAGAGGAACATTTTATTATCTGAGCTTACCTTTTCTGTCTTGCGATATAAATGAATTGTGCATCCAAATATTTTATTTATTTTTAAATAAAACGTCTCATGAACATTAAGAGTTAAAATAATTATACAGAGTACAATATAAATTATAATTGTGAATAAAAGAGATTTTGAACTCTAAAGATAATTTAATGATACTTTTTAAAAAGTTACATTGAGATTTGATTGCAGACTTTTCTCAGATCTAAGCACAGTTTCATTGTTGTGATTGTAGAAGAAACAATCTCTGAGATTTTTGGAGTTGGAGAACTTTTGAGAAGCTGGAGACTCAAGCAAAAGTCTCCAATTTGCTTTGTAATCGTATAACAATTCAGAAACATTCGAGTATTGAAAGAGATTTGCTATGTTTTTTATCTTCTCCATGGCCTCTTTTGTGACCAAAGGTTTAGTTCTTGTCAAGTGCCCTGTTAATCGCATGGTAATTATACAATAAACCATAAAAAAGATGGACGATGCTTCTCCACTTTCTTCCACTGTTGAAACGTGAAGCCAAAATTCCAACTCTGTGGTCACTGTTATCTTGTGCTGATGATGTCCTTTGGAGCCAGAATCTGTGAAGTGGTGACCATTAAATGGAGTTAAGGTATTGAGGTATAGACCCCTTTCACATTTCCGGGTTTCTCAGTAGCAGAAGACGTCATAGTTGGGTAAACTTTGACCGCAGTGAATGGGAGAGTGGAACAATATTTTTTTACAACCCTGTTTGCTGAAATAACAAAAGAAAAACTCCATGATGGTGTTATCAAGACTTTTAGAAAAAGGAAAAAAAATTGTGTGAGAATGATGACGGCAGCCTATTCTGTAGCCAGCAACCATGAAGAATCCAAATGTTTTGGCTCCACTTTTCGGGACCCTTGTCAGACTCATTTTATCTCACTCATTTGATGTTATTGGTCCAAACTCCAACCAACAATTTACCAATACATATCTATATTGTGCTTATAAATCCAACTCATAACCTTTATATCCCAAAAGCTCAGATGGGCAAATATTTATGATTCATTAAAGTATAGGTGTGTAGAATACAGTGAATATGCAGACTGTAATAGATACTGAGTTAATGAATGTGTAATATGAACAGACAGTGCCAGAGCATTATGAGGGTCTGTTTTTAGACACTCACTTGGAAACTTCCCTAAGCACTAAGTACCTCCCCTTGGGGGAATCCCTGCTGCTATTCTGAACTACATTTTACTTTGTGAAGCGGACAAAGGAAGTTTAAAATGACTGCCTCTCTTTTTCTGTGTGGTTTTCCATGATGTACAGTAGTGCCTGGGGGTGCCTTTTTTTAAAGTACCACCTTGGTTGGTCCAAGTGTCTTACCAATACAACATTTGATGTGTAAAAAGTGGAGGCAGAGGCAGTCATCACTACCTGCTTCACTGCATTTGCTACATGAGACAACAAAGCTGCTTATTTATCGTCTCAAAATTGTCAATGCTATGCCACCTCATCTTGATAATTACAAAATAATAAGCAACATTAAGAAATGGTGTCCACTTGCTCCATTTGACAAATGTTATCTCTCTTTTAGGTGTGAGTCGGGAACCAGTGTCCCTGACAGATATTCCGATCTTCTCCCACTGGTCAGAAACTTGAAACTGAGGATAAGTCTGACTGATTTAGCCAATCGCAAAAATGCACTGTGGGTGCTGCAGCAGGCAGTTGCCGGAGGTGATGGGCGGCTGGAAGGACTTTCCATTTGTTGTGTGGCAAACCCTCCCCTCTTTTATGCTGGGCAGGACCTGCAGCAAGGCTTAGTGGACATATTGACCAATGGGTCATCCTTAACCATTTTGACCTAAAGGGTGTGCCCTTCACCCTCAGCGACTCCTTCGTTAGGAGTGTAGCCATGCTGTGCCCTGCTCTGAAAAGTCTTTACATTAACAATCAGTCTCTGGTGTGTGGCGTCACATCTGAGACTCTGAGGCATGTGCTGAAGAGTTGCCCATCACTCAACGTTCTTGGAGTTTTTCAGGCCAGCCTATCACAAGACGTCTTCGAAGATCTCATGTTGCCCGAGCGGCCAGCGCTAAAGAAACTGGAGCTGCGTTGCGAGCGCTCACTCAAATACACCGTGCCTCTGTGTGATCAGATATGGTTAGAGGTTAAGCGGAGACATCCGCGACTCTGTGTGGAACTTGAGCTGGACCACACCCTGCCCGAACTGCATGTCCCTGGGGTTCTGCAGCCCAGCATCCCTGTGCGCTGTCTTCGGCTGCTCACCTGGACGCTTCTGCTGGATGAGGTTCGGATAGTCGGGCAGTGTTACGCAGACACTTTGGAGGTCCTGGAGCTGCAGACCATCCCGTCTCCTGATCTCAACTCTGAGCTGATAGTCTTAGCGCAGAGGTGTGTCCGGCTCCAGGAGGTTCACTGTTATTGTGTGGTCTCGCAAGAAGTGATAACAGCCTTCATCACAAACTGTCCAAATCTCTGCAGATACACACTCAAAACACATAAAGAACCTCATCCCTGGACTTGTACAAAAGTGTACTAAACCAAAGTGATCTCAACCACGTATAGTTTCATGGTGCAAGTCAGACAATATATGGTCTAGTGGTTGAGTTGAAGATCATTTTGTTGTCCAACATCGAAGTCTGGTTAACATCAAAGTCTCTGCCTCCAGTACATAATTAAAGTGACCTAAAATAAAGTTATGCTACTTTGAAGGTTAACACTTTTGGTTTGGAGGTCTCCTACAATAGGTTTACAGCCATCCATGGTCCAAAAAAAGTCTCGTAATATACAGTACATTTTACATCACGCTATCATCCTATTTATCATCACATTTTGGAGATTCCAAAAGCTTTAGTTCACCCAAAAATACACTTTCTATCAATAATTACTCACATTCATGTCATTCCAAACTCCAATACCTTCATTAATTTTTGGAACACAATTGGAGAAATGGATATTTTAGAAGAAATCAAATGTTCCCTGATCCTCTAAATACAGAAATTCTTATGGTCCCGACTATGGTCTAGCAAAGTACCAAAAAAAAAAATCAATGACTTCAATGGCCCAATCGAAGTAAAACAAAAATAAAACAAAATAATGTGCAACCCAGATGCCCACTGAACTTAACTGAATGTCACAGGGCTGTTGCGGTCTATAGAGGACGAAGGTGCTCTCAGATTTCATACAAAAATATCGTAATTTGTGGTCTGAAGACAGATGAAGGTCTCAGGGGTTTGAAATCACATGAGGGCGAGTAATTAATAAACATTTTTGGGAGTAAACTACCCCTTTAATGGTTTGTCTGAAGATTAGGTTCTTTCAAAATCTTTCAGTGAGCGTAATCTGCTCTGATTGGTCAGATGCACAGTCTGTTGGGGTTGGTGTATAATTATAGTGAGTGTCAGGAACTTATTGACCGTTATTGAATTTAAACTTGAGATATTTTTCAGTCCCGTTAATTTTTTCCATGATACTTTATTCATTTGGTTAAGTCAAAATTTACACTGCAAAGGTGGCACTAAATTGCCGTCTTTACATAAGCTTTTTTTAATGCTACTCAGAGATCGCATAAATGGATTTGCACGGAAATCACAACGGTTATTGTAAACTTTGATACTATTGGCTGCAGTGAGTTACAGCACACAATTTAATCTGACTTTAAAGTGGCATTCACCTTGAATCTAGAGCATCATTAACTCAGCTGTGTGAAGATGCATTGAATGTACTATTTGGGAGTTTCTTTTTGGATTATTCAGTGTGAACTGGGATATACATGTTTGAGAACACACTAATAATCTATTTGTTTATAACCGGAAATAAAGGCTTATGGTTTTGAAAGCATTTCAAACTAAGAACTACTTTTAGGCCTAATCAAATAAGTAGATTTATGGCACTCATGTGAATTCCTTATAAAGACAGTTGAATGTTCTTTTTTCCATTTAATGCAGAATATGTGGCTCAAAAAGGAGACAAATAATATATTAAGAGATTCAGAAATGTACATTTTTAATTTGTAATTCACTCAGAATGGAGAATGCACATCAAAGAATAATCATTTTCTTATCAGTTTCTCACCATCTTGTCATTTTAAACCTGTGACCAGGGATGCTCAACCCTGTTCCTGGAGATCCACCTTCCTGCAGAGTTTAACTCCAACCCTGTTCAAACACAACAAACCAAGTCAAGCTGCAGTCACACTGGAGTTTGAGCTTGCGAAAAGGGGTGGGAATAAACAAGATGATTAGACATTCAAAAAAGCAAGCGATTGCTCCATATTTTACATTTCTGTACAGAGAGGTCATGTTTTGATCCTCGATTGGTCTCACACAATCATGTGATGCGATTTCACAGATCAGAGTTCACCAAGCTTTCCAACGCAGCGATCTGCGAATCTTCCAGTCTGATGCATTCAAGTGCGTATGAATGGAAGTCTATGGGGAGAAAAGTCCAGTGTGACTGCAGCTTCAGTAGGATCTGAAGGAGTGCTTGGTAATTAAAGATGGGTGTGTCTGAGCAAGGTTGCAGCTAAACTCTGCAGGAAGGTAGATCTCCAGGAACCCTGGGCACCCCTGCTGTAGACCCTATCAAATAATCAAACAATGTCATTAATTGTTCGTTATTTAACATTTATTGACATACTGTAAGAGAACAGATGGGTTTTTTCACAACCAAATGATTACATTTCATTATGAGCAGATTATTACAAGGATATTTTGTGCTTGGAAGTGAACACCTTAAATCATCTGTCTCAAACTGGATTCCTGGAGGGCCGCAGCTCTGCACAACTTTGCTCCAACCCTGATCAAACACAGCCGATCCAACTAATGAAGGTGTTCATGACTCTTTTGAACAACTTAATTATTTGGATCAGCTGTGTTTGATAGAGTTGGAGCAAAACTGTGCAGAGCTGCGGCCCTCCAGGAATTGAGTTTGAGACCTATGCCTTAAATATTGAAAAAAGAAAGTGCCTTGTTTTTTGTTTGTTTATTTGTGTGTGTGTGTGTGTGTGTGTGTGTATTGAGCTCACGGTGTTCCAGAAATGTATGGCCAACGCACTATCCTTTCACAAGCTCGCATACAGCCAGTCAGCCAATCAAACGTTTGGTTTTCTCTCATGATTCGAAGTAGTTGAAAGAGAAGTCATAAAAGGCTGTGGTGTGGCTGGCGCTGCTGTTATTGATATGTTTGATGAACTTGAGGGTGTCTTTGTCTCTGTAGACCAGAGCGAGGGAATTATCTTCAGGGTACACTGTCAAGAGCTACACAAAGAAAAAATGATCGGTCTGCTGTGTTTGTTAATGTCATAATATAATAAATCACTGAATGTAAACAAACTAAGATGTTGTGGCATCATCACCTACCTCCTCATCTTCATCATGAGCAATATAGGATGTAAATCCTCCAAACTCTGCCTTCCACCCTGACAGAAAAGAAAAACAGAGGCTGATTTTTAACTCTTTTATTGCTCATTTATAATTCAGGGTATTAGTTGACTGTCTGGTTAATATCAGCCATCACTTTATTTGATGATCTCCCAGACTATAAGTGGCTTTATAAAGTATGCCAGCTTCACTAAAGCGAACATAAAGCCCCATTTACACCAAGTAAATAATGGTCACACTTTATTTTGATGGTCCGTTTGTTGAATTTAAGTTACATTGCATCTACATGCCAACTAATTCTCAGTAGATTATAGGTAGACCTTTAGGTTGGGGTTAGGGTTAGTACAAGTTGACATGTATTTGACTATAAAGTTTCTTATAGTCAGTTAAATGTCTGTTTAGCAGCAGAATCAACAAATATCAAGCAGAGGATGTTTAAAAGGTAACATTCAAATAAAGTGTAACAGAGACCTTGGGGGCTTTAGTTACAGGAACTCACTGGGTAATTAAAGTCATAGGAACTAGCCACTAGGCCCAGTGCCCCCGAGAATTTATTCCCCAGGATAATTTTCCTGGTTGCATTCACACTGTGACTACAGTTGGAACTAAGAAGTAGCATCAATCACATTTGCTAAGCCTTTACTTGTTCCAAACCGGTAACCATTGACATCCATATTAGTAAAAACAAATACTGGTTAATGTTACTGGTTTCCAACATTTTATCAAAATACATATTTAGAAAGAACAACATCAAACTGATTTGAAACAAGTCAAGGGTGAGTAAATGATGGCAGAATTTTCATATTTGAGTGAACCATCCCTTTAAGTGCAGCATTCAACAAAACCAACAATTGGAAGATGCTGTGATCAAAGCTGTTTCCATCGCATATTCCACAATAATAAGAATATCTATAAGTTATGAGGTTAAAAGAGTAGAAATGAAGACTAAATTACCTATTACAATTTAAGTGCGAAAAATGATTTGGGCATCAGGTTAATGGCACAAACAGTAGCTTGTGCCAGTGTTCCATATCAGTGCACACTTACATTACTGTAGTTCCTATTGTGCTGGATTAGACCCTGCTCATAAGTAGAAGCTAATTTAGTTCCCTAAAATGTTGTGCCTTCTGTAAAACTATTTGTGTGGGTACTTCCACAATCCACCAATCCGCTTGTTAAGTGCGACGTCACACAAAGGGGCTTCCGGGTCAAACTGTGCCATATGAAACTGTATGGGGAGACTCAACAAATGGTAATAATGAACGTTTACAAAGTGATGTAACACTTTCGGAAATCACGATCGCAATATATGAGCAATATCACACGAGTAGCAGTGCGATATGGCTGTATATCAGCACTGGTGGGAGACGTGCGTTGTTTTAGCACCCCACCAGTGCTGATATACAGCCATGTCACACTGCTACGAGTGTGATATTGTGTTTATACAACAGTTCGACGGCACAATCTTGTATATAAAAAAGAAAATCAAACATGGAGAGTCTAAAACCCTTTTGATTAGGAACTACTTTCTTCCACCAATTATTCACCAGTCATCTGCAGTTGACGTCAGAACAGTAGAAGCCGTTACTAATTCACGTCACTTTAGAGCTAGTATTTGAATGATTCTCTATAGTGTAATGTGAAGCGGCGCTTCAGGTGTGTGACCCCCTTAAGGTGATGACAAAACTGATTTTGCTCACATTTTAAGATTATAAGGCTGAACGTGACATGAAATGCCATCCGTCTACAGAGATATCTCCCTACAGTCTATTACAGTCTACAGTATTTCTCTGTTGCCGTCGGTATTGTGACGGGTGCCAGGTGTCCCAGCGTTTACCCGGAGACTTTAAGGGATTAAAAAAAAAGAAGACAGAAACTATTTCACTCACTTTAAAGGGAATATAGTTTACCTCTTTTTTATGATTTAATATTATGGTTCTTCTAAGTGTGCCAGTTTAGGTTCAGTTCAAAACACACTTCAGATTTTTTTTTATTATAATGTGTTAAAAAGTGTCATGTTGGGGGCATGTCCACAGTTTGCTGATTTATGGGTGTGTTGCTTCACATGTAAATTAGTTTCGGCTTCCCGCCAACGTAACAAGGAGGCGGGGCCATGAGCTCACCCGCTCTGCGTTTGCAACAGAGTCTGACAGGCAGACGGAGAAGGAGAGAGAGGATCACCATTCAGTCGTACATGTACGACTCTGACACAGACCAAGCAGAGAGTACAAAATCATTTGTGTCTTTGTACAGTTTTACAGCCAACTGTGTGCTAGTTTCAAGTGCCGAGCTTGTACACAGAAACTAATAACCACGCACACTGAATTAGCTTTGACTGAGGCACCGGATGCGCCGCTCAAAGCCGCGACACGGCACACCAGACACTCTCTGTGGCGCACCAGAAGCATGAAGTGTCCCGAATCATCGCGCCACGCATTTTTCAATTCTAATCATAGGTTTCTGCAGCCGTCCGCGGCGCCCGCATGCTAGTTAAGATAACAGGGAGCTTCTGGGATCGCGAGAAATGCAAACGGCTGAAGTATAAGGTAGACTCAATGAGAAGTACACATGTTTGCAAACCCACCTAAAGATACAACCAATAATTCCGATTAGAGCGATAATGTGGAGAATATTGCTCTTGTGTTGAGCCCAATGAGCCTTGCATCTAAAAATAGAGCAAGGGTGTTCCTTTAGTGATATCGCTTCGACTCACGCTGAAAATGGCGGATGTGAATCAACAAACTGAGGATATGATGACGCGCCTGTCAATCAATATTGGTGGGCGGGGGGACCGCTCTCCTACGTCAAGTAGCGGTCGATTTGAAAACAGCTCCAATTGGTCCACCGTTTTTTATGTTGTTAAATTGAAAAAAAGCACTGGGTGTGCTTATATCACCCCAATATGACGGTCTATACACCATACATGCACATATGTCTGTCCAAACAGCTTGAAAAGTAGATTTTTTACCATAGGTGCCCTTTAATGTGTGATATGACTAAAAAATGGTCATAAACTAATATTTTCTCAATTCAAATGAGTAGCGGCCTTGACCCAGAAAGACTATTCCATACATCATGACTTAACAAGCGGATAGTTATAGGAACTTTAAAAGGGTTCCTCCTGTGCAAAAGCCCTAATTCAATAACATCAATTTCAAATGACATACCCGCACAACCCATGTGGAGCTGCAGATCCAATGCATACTCTCTTTTGACAGAGTCATGCAGCAGCGTATAGTCCCCATGCGCCCAGCGACGCACTTCTCCAACACAAGTAGGAGGTCCTGCAAGAATTCAAATTTAATTATTGTATATGTAAGAACTGATCTGAAAGCACACCATCCTTACACACATGCAATCACCTTTGTCTTTCTTGTTCTCATGAGAGGAAGCATCAGCTTCAGTGCTGGAGCCCCCAGCTTGAGCATCTCCCTCTGTGTCTCTATTCTCCGTCTCGCTCTTTCCCTTTTCATTCTCGCTGTCATCCTCGTTGGTGCACAGATAGTGCAGACTGAGGCCGGTCAGGTTGGATAAGAGGATGAAGAATGCCTCAGACGAGAGGAGTTCCCAGCACTCCTGAACACAAGACGGGATGCTCTGCAGATCTGCACAGCTATAACACCTAAACACAATGATAATCATTAACACACGAGCGCATAAACAAATCAGATGACAATTACCAGAATGAGAAAAATATTCAGGTGCAGGAAAAGATTACTGCTTAACATGATCAAACCACATGACAGATGTTTGGATCTGACCTCTTATTTGGCGGCCCTCTCTTCTCCCACTGGATCTCAGAGGACTGCAGTGCGCTGCGCACCTGCCTCAGTTTCTCCTCCTGACAGCGAAAAGACACAATGCAGGATATCAGCATTGCAACTGTGGATTTTAGAGGGTTTTACAAATACACTTTACAACAAGGTCGGCCTAACATTATTTAATGCAATAGGTAGACTATTATCATTAATCTAGATTCATCACAATTTATGCATTGGTAAATATGGCCATTCAAAATTCTATAATGTTCATTTATACACTCAGTAGAAAGTATTGAAGTTAAATTTGCAATTTAACAGAAGTACTAATAGATCTTTAGTGTTGCACTTTAAATAATAATTTGTTTTGGATTCAATCACTCACTGAATCTTTGTTACCTAAATAAAGATTTGAATGCTTACCTGTGGTTAGTCAAGTGTAAACTGGTGCCGTTTAATGATAAATTGCAACTAAATATGCACATATACTGTTGATACTATGCATGTATAAATGCACACATATACATGTATATACTAAACAAATATATACACACTGCTCAGCACATGCAGTATATATATATATATATATATATATATACACAATGCTCATCATGAGTACACCCCTCATAAATCTCTGTTTTAAATTCATATTTTTAATAGGAAGCTTTACAGTATTATATTTGTGCATATACATTAGATTAGTCAGTACTGAAGCCAAATCTGGAGCGTATCTAACAAAATAACTTACAATAACTATTCAAAAACTAATACAGCCAAATTTATGTTATAGAAAAATATTAAATACAAATAAAAAAAGAGGAAAAATCTAGAAGTAAAAATTTGAAAATTTGTTTACATTTTGTAGGTTGTAATTTTGTAATACATATATATATATATACATATATATACATATACATATATATACATATATATACATATACATATATATACATATACATATATATACATATATATACATATACATATATATACATATACATATATATATATATATATATATATATATATATATATATATATATATACATACATATATATATATATACATACATATATATATATATATATATATATATATATATATATATATATATATATATATATATATATACATATATATATACATACATATACATATACTGTATATATACATACATACAGTTGAAGTCAGAATTATTAGCCCCCCTTTCAATTTTTTTTTCCTTTTTTAAATATTTCCCAAATTATCTATTACACAACAAGGAAATTTTCACAGTATGTCTGATAATATTTTTTCTTCTGCAGGAAGTCTTTTTGTTTTATATTGGCTAGAATAAAAGCAGTTTTAAATTTTTCAAAAACCATTTTTTTTCTCGATAGTCTACAGAACAATACACTGTTATACAATAATGTGCCTAATTACCCTAACCTGACTAGTTAACCTAATTAAGCCTTTATATGTCACTTTAAGCTGTATAGAAGTATCTTGAACAATATCTAGTCAAATATTATTTACTGTCATCATGGCAAAGATAAAATAAATCAGTTATTAGAAATGAGTTATTAAAACTATTATGTTTAGAAATGTGTTGAAAAAAATCTTCTCTCCGTTAAACAGAGATTGGGGAAATAAATAAACAGGGGGCTAATAATTCAGGGGGGTTAATAATTCTGACTTCAACTGTATGCTGAGCACTGCAAGTTAATTTAAAAATTCAGTATAAAAATAGAATTAAACAGAACACATTAATGCATAAATAAAAAAGCGTTTGAGCATATTGACTGTAATTCATATGTAACGTTATTGATCATACAGCACGACAACAGCATAGTCTTGCATGTGAAGTCTGCAAACGTGACTCTTTTATGCGCAAAAATAATAAATAAATAACTTGGACAATTAATTATTTACCACCTACCCGGACTACATGCCTCTACTGTGGGCATGGGACATGTCACTAAATTTCACATCTACAGGAATTTCTCCTTTGCATTAATTATAGATGAAGCTCCACAACAGCGCAGACAGAAAAAGCCTCTTCTGGCAGAGTTTATTTTATCCAAGTACAAATCCTTCCAATTGTGAGCCTGCGTTTTATAACAACATACACCAATGCACATTGTTTGTATACAACTGTATGTACATTAAACACAGTGTAAAAGATAATAAGGATGACTAACCTGTAAGAAACTAGGCAAGCAAATCTCTGAACTGTCCTCGAATTCCTGCTGTACCCGCGCCTGATAGCGAGGATCCAGGTACATCTCGTTCACCCATTCAAAAAGCAAAGTCTCCTGTATCAAACGCATAAACACACAGGTCAGGTCATGGTCATTTGGTCATGACACACACTAAAAATGGACTGTCAGGCTAAGTTGACTTACATCTCTGGGGATGTGAGCGTGTCGGGGAGCTGAGGTCTCAATGTAGCGTGAGGGTCTTGGTAAGGAAGGGCCATGAAACCAGCCACTCAGAGATAAACGACACTTCTCCTCTGACAGCACCTCCGCCACCTAGGTCAAGCTCACAGGTCAGATCATTCACGCGCATGTAAATACTTCAGAAAGAACTATACTAACAACTTCAGAATTGTATTAATAGGAAAAAAAATTGTCTCTACTTCAGAGGTCGCCACAGCGGAATGAACCACCAACTTGTCCAGCATATATTTTACGCAGCAGATGCCCCAACTGCTGCAACCTAGTACTGGGAAACATCCATACACACTAAAACTAGGGATGTGGAGTCGACTCCTTGACTCTCAATGAATCTAGTACCAGAATCAACTCCAGAACAGAAATCAACTCTCAGAGTAGAGTCGTTTTTTTTCAAACCCTCCTGAATGAATCGGATACATGCTACACTTATAATGCTTATTCTCGAGCACGATGAACACCGAAGGAGCCCGCTTTGAATGCATGCTCACACGTTTTACGCTTTTGCTTTTCATGACCACGAGTACTCTAGGCTATTATAAATAGTATGTGGGATGAAGTTTGCTTTTATTTTCAAATTCCTATAAAACACCTTTTTGCAATTTGGTTTTAAAGATGATCTGCCTGCGATGTCAAATTACCTGCACTGCAGGTAAAACTACGATGTTTTGTTATTGGTTGCTGTTATATGCTCACGGGAAATTTTTTAACCTATGCCTATTTCACAAATAAATAAATTAATTATTTAATTAAAAAAACACTAATCATAATGACAAAAGTAGCCAATATTTATTTATTGACAAAATCTGACAATACATGTCCTGTTTTTTTGTTCTGTTTTTTAGCCTCTTGCTGTGAGGTGACAGTGCTAAGCCCACTGAGACAGTATGCCGCCCATACATTAAATCATTATAAACAAAACATATTAGTACAAAAGGGGTAGTTAGAAAAAGTTATACAAAAAAATAAATCAAATCATTTAATCTAATAAATATAAAATGTAATACATTTATCACAATTGTAATACAAAAAAAATGTATACAAAAAGATTGTGCAAAAATCTGATAAATTTAATCTAATAGAATTTAAATCTAATAAATTTGACACAATTTAAATACAAAAATCTAATAAAAATTTACTTTTAAAAGAATAAATAAGTTAGATTAAAATGAATAAATTATGTTTTAATAATATGAAGTACAGAGCATATCACAAGGGTTACAGTAAATAAAAATGAACAAAATAAACAAAAACTAACTTTAAGCTGAAGCTGACAATTTACAAAAATATCAACAACAACAACCATAATAATAAAAACGACAAACTTACATTTAAACTAAAATGAAAAACAAAAAAGAAAAAGATACATGAATTTTGTAGCATAAAAATAACTCGTTTAAAATAAGACAGCTTCTGATTACCTGATGGAAGGAGACGGGAGAGACTTCAAAAAACACCAGACTGTTACAGCAAGGAAGCAGAGACTTGACAACACTCAATGGCTGACAATGTTCTGTGAAACAAACCAAAATACAAAGACTCAACTACTAAAAGAAACTGTTAAACGTGATCGCCATGCACGATTCTTCAGTAAATATTACTACAAAGGTGAGCTGGGGTCTGTGTAATGAAGCCAGATTAGCTGGATAGATTAGATTAGATTCAACTTTATTGTCATTACACATGTACAAGTACAAGGCAACGAAATGCAGTTTAGGTCTAACCAGCAGCGCAATAGTAGCAAGTGCAGGATACAGGTATAAGATACAGGATAGGATAGCCAGTTAAGCTTCAGTTTAGTTTGCACTAATAGTAGGTTTTAGGTCACTTTAATTATTCAATTTACACACATACACCATACCATACATATATATATATATATGAAGTTGAGGGCAAAATTATTAGCCCTGCTGTGCAATATTTATTCTGTTTCAAATATTTCTCAAGTGATTTATAGGGAAATTTTCACATTACTTTCCGATAATATTTTTTCTTCTGGCTTATTTTAGGGTCAAAATTATTAGCCCGCTTAAGCAATACTGTTTTTTTTATTTTCTACCGAACAAACCACTGTTATGCAATGACTTCCCTATTTACCATAACTTACCTAATTAACCTAGTTAAGCCTTTAAATGTCACTTTATTCTGAATACTAGTGTCTTGAACAATATCTAGTGAAATATTATTTACTGTCATCATGGCAAAGATAAAAGAAATCGGTTATTAGAAATGAGATAATAAAACTATTGTGTTTAGAAATGTGTTGAAAAATCTTCTCTCCATTAAACAGAAATTGGGGAAAATAATAAAACAATTAAAATGAAACAGGAGGGCTAATAATTCTGAATCCAACTGTACACGGATAACTGTCATTTAAAACATTTACAACCCCTTTTATCCAGAAGATAAATAAATAAAAAATAGGAACATATGAACTTAGATTTCTGAGTCTATGTATACTTATACAGGACATGGGTAGCTCTTTTCAGTTTGCTGGTTTTTAATTATTTGTATTTTTAAACCTTCTCTCTGTCTGTGAAATGCTCTGGGTCTCTTGTGAAAAGTCAATTACAGTATCATTGTTTCAAGGCGTGCGACTTTATCTGCATGCACTCAAACTCAAAATCAAAGCCAGGGTTAACAGAAATAGTTGATGATCAGCATCATGGTACAAACAAAGCCTGACTGCATTAGTTTGTGTCAACTCGAACTAATCCTGAGTTTGTTCATCCACCATCATGGTACAGGCTTAAGAGTCACAAAACATAAAATAAACTTAAGATGTCATGAAACAACTCCTTTTTGGTTGAGTATCGAGTTTGCAACAAAATGCACTTAGTGTCGATTGGATCAAAAGCATGACTGCCCACCGGAAAACACATTTTGGGGGGGGTAAAAAGACACCACTTTAAGGCCTGTCACAATAAACAATGTATGGACTTACCGTACAACACATAGACATGACCTTAATCTTTTTTGGTGATGCAATATATATCTCCCATACATAAAAAACAATTGTACAACCTCTCCATCTCTATTGGAGGTGTCAGTGTCAGTATGGTTAAAAACACTATTGTACTTACTATAAATTACTATAGTATATTTTCATGTGGGAGTCTGACAACTGAAAATAGAGCTGGTAGCAGAAAACGCAGCCTCTGTTACTTTTTACCTTGCACTGCATTGTTAACATTTATTATTATTTATTAAGGATATGCGCTTTCACATTCTGATTCCAATGCCTCATTATTAAATAGTTAAAATTATTATAATTAAATGAAATATTCATAAGAATTCTTAAGATTTTGTATAGTGTACTTGCATTGTGATGATGTTATATTGGCATTCTGGCATTATATAATGAGTGAAATAAAGTGGTCTTAAAATGACAATAATATCAATTATCACAATATATTTTGGTGCAAAATATGTTACAGCAAAAGATAGATATCGTGACAGGCCTACTTATGCTCTTCTATCACACACCATCAGTGTTGAACAGGTCGAGGGTCCCTCCATCTTTTACTTCCCAGGGAGGCACCAGATAAAGGATGAACGCGACTCTTCGTCCCTCCAGCTCATCATCATGACACAGCAAAACATCTGCAAAAGAACAGCAGAAAGACAGAGACGTGATGAAAGCCACTGAGAGAAAGACGTCATCTAAAACCCCGGTGACTGACTGCTCCAGATGCTTTACCCGTATGCTCATATTTGGCACAGGAAATGTCCACAGTCGCCTCCAGATCTACCTGCAGCACTTCTGACAACCACACGCGAAACTCCCCGAAAATCACTGACCTGAGATTCAAACAAACATCACATCTATGAACCAAACAATCACACAGACGCAGATGCTGAAATAAACTCTGACGCACCGTATTTGTGAGATATGATGCTCTTTTCTCTCTTTCAGATCATCTGACTGCAAAATAAAGAAACAGACTTTTAGACTTTGCAACCATTTGATTCACAATAGACACTGCAAAAAATGTTGGATTTCAGGTTTTTGTCTTGTTTATAGTCTAAACACGAATATATCAAGAGCATTTTCTAGACAAGTAAAAATTATAGTCTTGTTTTTATTAAAAAAAGTGTAAATTAAGTGAGATTTTCCTTAAATCAAGCAAAATAATCTGCCATTTGGATAAATAAAATGATCTTGTTTTTGGGTCGAAATAAGATTTTTTTTTTATAATATTTTTTTTCGAGGTTTTCACCTTTAATGTATAGGATAGTAGAGAGAATTGACTGGAAAGCATGGGGAGCAGAGAGAGGGGAAGGATCGGCATAGGACCACGAGGCAGGAATCGAACTCGGGTCACCGTGAGCACCGGAGTGCATGTGTCGACGCACTAACCACTACACCACTGGCATCGACTGAAATAAGATTTTATACTTACCTCACTGGCAGATTATTTTGCTTGTTTTAAGAAAAAAAAAAACATACTTTATTTTGACTTATTCTTTCTGAAAACAAGCCAATAATTTTGTTAGTCTAGAACAGAGATGCCCAAACTAGGGCCTGCGGGCCAAAGTTGGCCCATGGTAAATTTTGATTTGGCCCACCATCCCATCTGAGAAGAAAGGTTGGGGCCAATACCTTCAGCAGAGCTCGTCATTTCTAATTTTAATGTAACCTTTTATTTGTTTGTTTAATTATTGGGATACAAAAAAGCAAATTAAATGTTTCAATTAAATGTTGTGCATGAATCAGATTTTTAAAAAAACGTAAGGATCCCCGATGAGCAAATCAAGTGTACTGAATGATTCAGCATGGTACAGCATTGTGTTATAAAGGGGATTGTTTGTTTTTATTGTACGAAGTTCATAATAAAAATGTAAAAAAGATATAATTATTATTACGATTACAGTACTTTTTCAATTTGTTTTTAAATATTAATAAATTAGTAAATTATTATGGCAACTTTACTGTAATACTTTGGTTTATTTATCTTGGGCCCACCACCATTAATCAACTTTGTTTTTTGGCCCCTTATAAGAAAAAGTTTGGGCACCCCTGATCTAGAAAATGCTTCTTGATTTAAGAATTATGAGATATCTGGACTAGAAACAAGACAGAACCTCCTTTTTGCAGTGTATAGTATACAAATTATTCAACTCCCCTGAAACTGAAATAGTTTGCCTTTAACTGATTCTGTTACAGTTTAGTAGCAAGTAATAATGTAATAAAATATTTTTTAGTATCTCTATTTCATAATTATTCAAGCCCTATTTTAATAGCATCATATTTGTGTTACTTATTTCCAGGGCCATTCATATTAAAGTTGATATTTAGCCGCACCATGTTGGCGTTTCGTAACATCTAATTTGGTCATTAGCCCAACCAGCGAACCAGCGACCTTCTTGCTGTGAGGTGACAGTGCTACCCACTGCGCCACCCCATAGTATTAGTATTATTCAATTACACTTTTTATTGTTTTTTATGTATTTTTTTGTTTTAACCAAACTTAAATGCATTTATAATTTCATAGTTACAGATATAATTGAAGATTACAAATATTAATATTAATTATTCAAGCCCTATTTGGCAGTAGCAAGTCATTTATTTGTATGGTAAGGAATAAATTGTTAAGCGTTTGGAAACTTTATAGAGATTTCATTAGTTTGAACTGATAACGTGACACATAAACAAATGTAAACCATCCACATGTTAAAACTGAGATTATGGCCAAATTAAAACAGGTCTCTTAAAAGCTAGAGATTGTTTTATTACATTAGATGGTCTATAAGGCAGTGGTTCCCAAAGTGGGAACACGAGACAATAGGGTTGCTTGGTGATTTCCAAAAATATCATATAACTTATTAAACTATTAGAATTGCCATGTTTTATCCAAAACCTACAGGAGATAAAAATAGCATTTAATAGTTATTAAAAACAACATGAAAATAAAAGGCCATCAGCCTTTCAATTCTTTTTCCATTGGATTGCGACCCCTTGGGTCATTACGCCAAATTAATGACACAGCAATAGTGTTAGTTGCAGTAAATTGATTTAACAGCACAATGTTAAACTTTGACGGCACGCATGTACATTAAAAATAAAGCCCACGACTGAACATGACAATTAACAAGTGTCAGTCTCCAAAATTAAACCAAGAAAAGTCTTGTGCTGTAAACACTGTCCTCACCAGTCTCATTAACTTTAATATTAAATTACACAAATGAATATAATCAATTAATAATAGTAATAATAATAATGAATAATATAATAAATTATATGATTTTTTTAGACTGTTGCACTTTTTTGTGTTGTTAATAAGCTCTTTTATATAATTTCTACTGGTGTGAGCACCATTGTGTGCAATGTTTGTATGTTTTTACCACCTCGAGGATAGTGGGGGTCGCAGGTCACTGAATTGTTATTTTGGGGATCGTGACTTGAAATGGTTTTGCAAGCCCTGGTCTATGGTAACAACAACACTTTAAGACATTATTTTCTTACTTTAAGGTTTTGTCTGGTTTCCTAGCTCAAATATCTAAAATGAATTTTTAAATCAAGAAGTATTTTCTAGAGAAGTAAAAAGTCTTGATTTCATTAAAAAAGACAAATTCAATAAGTTCTAGATCATTTTGTTTACCTCATAGATTCTGTTGTTTGCTTTAAGAAGAATCTCACTTAATTTTGACTTTTGTTTTTTGTAAATTGACAATTGTTTTACTAGTCTAGAAAAGGGTTATTGATTGAAGATTATAGAGATATTTGGATTAGAAAAATGTTGTTGTTTTTTTCCAGAGAAGATGACACTAACAGTTTCTGGAAGCACGCGTGCGTTTATTGTTCATAAATCTGTGAATTGTCTCACCAGAAACCATTTGAAGAATAAAAAAAATATATAGTATCATCAAGAAGAATCAAATGTTTGATATTATTAATAGTATATAATAGGTAAAAGGGCTTAAATAATTGTGACTGCTGTATAGTTCAGACCCATACCTGTTGAAACTTGTACAAATCATTGGACTTGCTGTTGAAGTTCAGCTGCAAGAGCTCAGCTTGCAGACCCTCCACAAAACTCGGACTCTGCAGGAAGTCTGTGATCTGACAGTGAGGAAAGGGCTCACAATCCAGCTGGACACAACCTGGACAGAAAACAGGAGGGATTTACTGTCCTGACAAACACTCAAACCATTCTGCTTTATGTCTACAAACCAAATGAATGCTGCATGCAGTCAGGAACTATGATGAAGACAGCTGAAGTAATGTAAACTCAGAGTCACATAGGTGAGCAAATGAACACACACACACACACATACCACTAGAGAAGCTCTGTTTCCTCTGCCAGGCGTCTCTCATGCTCTTCAGGACAGAGTCTTCCTTAAGGTCCGCGTTTATCGCTGCGATCTCACCTCTTTTCTCCTTTTTGTTCTTTTTGCCTGTTTCCGAATCATTCTGTCGCTTTTTAGCTGGCATGACAGGACCATGAGGGGAATAAACCCTGGGGGACTTTTGTTTTCTTTTCCTTTTGCTCTTCTTCGTCTGGTTTCAGTCGGAGGCGCGTTGGATCGTCGCTGCTCCTGCAGGTGAGCTGCGGAACAGTTTCTCAAATTTGATTTATACCGTGAACAAAGCTGTTAATAACGGGTCTAAATTCAGTTACCTGGAAAAAGTTTAGCTGCTTTCCTTTAGTTAAGTCACTTTACACCGTTTTCTGATCATTATAGTTCTGTATTCATTGATTTACACTTTTTATTGTTTATTTTGTTTGTTTTAAGCAAAAATTAATAGTAAATATAAATTATGAATATAATTTTATATTATAAATAATAATAGACATTATACTAAATCATATAATTTTCTTTCTTTTTGAGTTACTGGTGAAATCTAATTAGACAATTATTTGTTTATTTTATTCTAAAGTTTTTTCTAGAGTATTTATTTAAATCATTGCTTCATTTTTACAAATTGCAGTGTGTGTGTGTGTCACATATTAGACATTTTTCAAATTTTTTTCATAGAAATCTTTTAAATATGCCTATTTGCTGCATTTATGACCATAAATAAATAAATTTGTGGTAATGTTGTCTTAATTATCGAGGTATTAATAGACTTTATTATTCGGGCTCTCACATCCAGACTGTGCAACACTTTCTTTTCACAAGCCATCAGACTTCTATACATGAAGAAACTGGACTGATACACACACACACACACACACACACACACACACACACACAAATTAACGGACAACTACAGGAATACAACTGCTAGTTTTACACTGCTCTGTACAACATGTCTACCTCAATGACAAATGTTTACCTGTACAATATTTATATTCGTAAAACATCCGTAGTGTACTGGTCGGCATTACTTTTACTCGTCTTGTCTGTCCAGTCTTATTTGCACTAAATGCTGCACAAACTGCACTTTGCGCTCTTATCTTATCATATTTTATTCTTCTAAATTTTTATAGTAGTGCACAGTCCTGTGTTATGTTGTCAATTTATGTTGTTTGATGTAGCACATTGGTCCTGGAGAAACATTGTTTTGTTTCACCGTGTACTGCACTGTATATTGTTGAAATGACAATGAAACCAACTTAAGTTGTAAGACAAAACAGCAGCTGTTTCACTTGAATTGTTTGTTCAATCAATTTGAACAAAGAAAGCATTAAAGTTGTCATGTGTTTTGAATAATAATCAACCAATATGTTTCCAGTCACACTGAATCACTATATATTTTGTATGTTCAGTCATTCTTTGTGTGATAGACTGTTCACATTTTTAGATATATCGTTTTATACAATCCATCACTGTGAAGCAATCTCTCCCCTCACTGCTTTATTTTGCCTTGTTGTGCCATCATTCTTTTTCCGGTGACAAATCAAACTTTCTCTTCAGTAAAAGCATTAATACCATGGCTTAAAGCAGATAAACATGGTTATGCAAGTTAATTGTGATTACATTATACAAATTGCAACTCAGGTCACAGTATTTAGATGTTAACATTTATTGCAGTTACACATCCTTACTAAGGACAACAGCATCATTAAACAAGGGAATTCATATAAAAATAGAGATTTTTTATTTGGATTACATCCAAAACTTAAATACAATAACAAAAACAACAAGACTAACAGCATTTGAGGTAACAGATAATGGCTCATGAACCCGCTTCAGCGTTGATATCTGCACAGTCAGAGGTCCCCAGATAACACACCGCCCATTGAATCAGATGCCCTGGGACCCTACACACACACACACACACACACACACACACACACACACACACACACACACACACACACACACACACACACACACACACACACACACACACACACACACACACACACACACACACACACACACAAAGAAAGAAAGAGATCCTGAATATAAGGCGTGTTGGTTACAGTGGTAAGGAAAAAAATAGCTTGATTCCCTGGTGATGATTTACTTCTACTGTGATTACTACACTGCTAATTTTCCTAATTATATATTTTTAAAAAGTCTCATCTGTTCACCGAAGGCTGAATATATTTGAGCAAAATATGACACAAAATGTGAAAGGGTTATATGATTCTTCAGAAATTATCTTAATATGCTGATTTGGTGCTCAGGAGAAAGCTGTGCTGCTTGATATATAAAGTGGAAACATATTTTTTAGGATAATTTAATGAATAGAAAATTCTAAATAAGAGCCAATTTTAAATATTAATCTTATGTTAATCTGTAGATTTCAATTACAAAACATCTCTTTAAATGGTTTCTACAGATTTCATCAAGTCAAATTTAAGAGTTTTAAAGACCATTTTAAGACCACAATGAATGAAATTTCAGACTTACACATGGCAAAACGCTAAAGATTTGTTTAATGGCCAATTTAAAACATTAAAAACAAATGTTATTGTAAGGAAAATAATTAAACCATATTAATAAGTAAATAGAGTTAATAAACAAACATTTCTTAAAACTTTTATCGAAATCTATTGTTAGTTTTTGAGTGGGTGTTGGGCCAATTGGGTATGGCTTTAGATGGACATATGAAAGAGAAGACCAGTTTAAAATGATTTTAGACCTACAACACATTTCAGTGGATTTAAGACTTTTTAAGGCCTAAAATTAGGTTTTTGAAATTTAAGACATTTTAAGACCCCGCAAGTAGATGAAGCGTGTCTAAAATTAACTTGAGCTTTGCAGCGAAACTTCCTGTGAGCACAGAATTTGCAGTTGAGAAGTCTTGTGCTTTTTAATGAGAATAAGTAGAAAAAGAGGAGGTATGTATGGGTGCGGCCAATGGAGGACTGGAGAATGATTGACAAGTGACGAATTTCACTAAACTCCACCTGTTAATATCAGATGCCTGTATAAATTGAAGACAGGAAATGAACTCTGTGTGCACCTCCTAAATGTAATTTTTGCATTGCATTGAGGATAACAGAATTCTGTGAGTCGAATTATTCATTTGTATCCAATAAATTTGAAAAACCTCTCCTGACCTTTTTTATTAAACATGCATGGAACGCATGGAGTAAATATTCCAACACGAACCAAGTCTCCACTTCAGCAGCACTTACACACACACACACACACAAAAACCTCACTGTGTAATTCATCTCTGTATTCTGGAGGTTTTACAAAGGAATTTGTTCATAAATAGGCCAAGATTGTGCAATTGTGTTCTACTAAAACAATGTCTCATTTACATATTTAAACATAACATTTTAAAAAACCTGTAAATAAAAGTTAATGCATTTCTAATCCTTTTATACAGCTGGATAATTGTGTTTTTTCACCTGTATTTATATTAAACGTGCCTTTTGATTACTTTTAAGCAATACAGTATATACACATCGCATTACAGCCCTTCTATAATCAGCACATCTCAATAGGGAATTCCTCACACTCACTGGAAATGGCTGAGGGCTGAGGCGACCTGAGGCTTCGGATGATACAAATAGGAAAAAGGCGCTCCATCTGAGTGCACCTGCAAGAGGGAAGATCAGACGGTGTGGCAACATTTCTGATGCAATACACAAGCACATACACGCTTTAAGATATCTAATCACATCGTTTTTACATAAGAACACTACCAAATATCAGTGATGTCATTGACACTCACTTTCCTGGTTTTGTTGGGTGCAGGTGTGGAGGGATTTGTCCTGGGAGGTGGAGGTGCTGAGGGTGGGGCCGTGTTACGGATGAGCCACGATGGAGGACTCTGTGCCGGCTCTTTGTCCTGCTCTTGGCTGGGGTCTCTGATGGACCTTTCACTGGAGCAGGACAGGCTAAACTGGGTCGGCTTCGGTCTCTGGCTGAGTGTAATGCCATCCGTTGACGGCCCTCCTGAGACCTGCTTTGAGAACTGGGTGCTTGTTGCTATGAGCAACGGGGGGACTTCCTTTAAAAGAGATTGGCTTTCCGAATCTGGGTCTGTGTCAGCACGAAAGTTAAGTATAGCATTACTGTACATTCTGTCACAGAGCACAAATGTGTCGATGACATGAGGTCAAACATAAAAAGGATCTTTTTTTCTCAAGCATTAAAATATGTATAGTTGAAGTCAGAATTATTAAACCACCTGAATTATTAGCCCCCCTGCTTATCCGCCCCCCCCAATTTGTTCAAAGGAAATTTTTCAACTCATTTCTAATAACTGATTTATTTTATCTTTGCCATGATGACAGTAAATAATATTTGACTAGATATTGTTCAAGACACTTCTATACAGCTTAATGTGACATTTAATGGCTTTACTAGGTTAATTAGGTTAACTAGGCAGGATAGGGTAATTAGGCAAGTTATTGTATAACGATGGTTATACATCGTTAAACTATCGAAAAAAATATAGCTTAAAGAGCCCATATTATGGGTTTTTGAAAATGCCCTTCCATGTAGTGTGTAACACAGCTCTAAGTGAAGTGAAATATCCAGCAAAGGCTTAAATCTGTAAGTGTACAGTGTTTAAAACTATTGATTCATCTATAAAAGAGTCGACTCATAGTGCTTCAAACGAGTCGTCTTGATAACGAGTCATTAGGTGTTTCGCGATGACGCAGCCACGAAACACAAGCCTCGCCAGTAGTTACGCGCGCAAACCAGGGAGATTTGAAACCTGCGGCCCCGCCCACTAACACAGAAAAAACACTAGACACACACACACAGACGCCGCCGGTCGAATGAAGTCACGCTGTGCTCAGATGGATAATATTGACAGTCTCTACCCAAAGATGAGTTGTGAACTGTGAAGAGTCAGTGGTTGAGGTTTATTCACTAGTGTAAGTAAGTAAGTGTAAGTAAAATTGTTGCCTCGTTTAACTTGCAAATTATGTATTTATTGTGTTTTGTTACTTGTTAACCTGGTACAGTACACGCGGTTACTCTTTATATTCTCGTATCACATGTAAGCCACGTTAAAAACGCGACGCGTGCCGCTTTGTTTACGGATTTAACGTTAAAGGCTTTTGTGAGCTCGCGTTCCACTGCCGTTTGTCGTTGCTATGGCGATCGTAAGCTAGGAGACAGGAGACTCGCGTCGCTTTCCCTAGTTCTTCTGAGGAGCGTTGTGTGTGTGTGTGTGAGTGTTAGAGAGAGAGAGAGAGAGAGAGAGAGAGAGAGAGAGAGAGAGAGAGAGAGAGAGAGAGAGAGAGAGAGAGAGAGAGAGAGAGAGAGAGAGAGAGACTCGCGTCGCTTTCCCTAGTTTTTCTGAGGAGCGTTGTGTGTGTGTGTGTGTGTGTGAGAGAGAGAGAGAGAGAGAGACTCGCGTCGCTTTCCCTAGTTCTTCTGAGGAGCGTTGTGTGTGTGTGTGAGAGAGAGAGAGAGGGAGAGGGAGAGGCTAGGAGACTCGCGTCGATCTCCCCAGTTCTTCTGAGGAGGGTTGTGTGTGTGTGTGTGAAAAAAGCCTTACACTATAAAGCGCGTGTGCACTGTGACTACTTTTATATAGTTGATTACCAGCTGGGCATTTCACTCTGTCTCGTGCTGAAGCCTGTCACTGTCGACCAATCGCAGCAGGCTGTCATCGGTCCAATCAGCGCAGATTAGCTTCGCGCTGAGGAGGGGGTTGGGAACAAATGAATCGCTGAACGATTCATATGGGAGTCGTTGGGATAATTAGGTAAAAATAAATGCAGATTATAAGACCATGAAAGTGTTTTATGACCTTGCATGCATATTAGACTGTTGTTGGAGACCCTTACAACCTAAATATGACCCTATTTCATCTATAATATGGGCTCTTTAAAGGGGCTAATAATTTTGACACTAAAATGTTTTAAAAAATTAGAAACTGCTTTTATTCTGGCCGAAATAAAACTTAAATAAATAAAAAATAAAATAAAGACTTTCTCTAGAAGAAAAAACATTATCAGACATGCTGTGAAAATTTCCTTGCTCTGTTAAACATAATTTGGGAAATATTGAAAAAAGAAAAAAAAAATTCAAAGGGGGTTTAAGAATTCTGATTTCAACTGTATATGCATGTATATGTATAAATATGTATGAAAATATGTATATTTATATGTAATATATACCGTCACCTTGGAATTATATGCTTCTGTCTGCGTTCTGAATGATTTAAGATATTGAGCTTCAAAGTTTTTGCATTTCATACAGCAAACCTTATGTGTGTAACATTTGTTTTTTTTAAATAAAAAATCTTAAAATGTAAATAACTTTTCAAAAAACATCCTATAATGTAAATAAGTTGTCATTTAATAAAAATGTCAATAACTCAATTTTGACAAAAATGTCAGATAGAAACTTATAATTCTAAGGTGACGATACATATAAATCATAAAATACAGATGTAAAATGTAAGTTTAATATAGATTGATAATGTGAATTGGGTCGTCCCATTAAACTTTTTTCCTGAACAAACAAATATGACTATTGTACCTTTTGTAATGATGTACGCAAGTACCAACTACTGTAACAGTAGTTTATACACCAAAAACACATTCTCAAGCATATTTAGAACAGGAATAATATGAGGACATATTAAAAAACAGTGCTCAGGGGTACCTTAAATAATGCGTCGGTGCTCTTTGTTTCAAAACTTTGTTTTTTAAGTGCCTTGCACTGTTGTTTGCCGTTTATCATTTAAATGTTTATACTTGGCCTCTATTCTGCAAACAACTATGTTTTATCCATTTGCCAGTAAGAAGTTTACATTGTGTCCTAACAACATGTGATGCAACAATTCTTCAGCGACAAGCAGATTGTTTGTCTGCACCAAAACTGACATGACAGAAATATTTAAATATCAGCCACTGCACTCCCAACAAAATGGTAAAGGTTTTTAATCTAATTAATACAAATGAATCATCTTTAATATTATTAATATGCTACTGAGTGACTGATGTTGTTGGTTTGCAGTGAGTGTCAGTTCTGAACTTGGGGGCATTTAACACTGAATAAAGCACATATTCTTTACCTGAGGTGATTTTTGTCATAATATAGGGTATATGCAGAAGCATGCTAATGGGACTTTTAATTTGCCAGTAACCTGGGTTCATCGTTTCCGGTGAACTGTATGCCAATGCAAAAATCAGCACGTTTAAGGTCTGTTTTCTTTAAAAATCAACGATCTCCACTGGCTGAGTGATATCCGATATAAAGTGGGTCTCAGATTGTTCAAGAACCACTGCATTAAATTACATTTTCCCTACAGTGTCTTTATATTATGAGGATTTATTTTACCCCAGTATATTCAATGGAGCTTCTGCACTAGCCTGCCGATTCTGACGGACGCATGCGAGCAAACGGCTTTTTGTCTCGTTTTATGCTTGAGCAACTGAATGAATGCCTAAGTCTGTTTGAATGATTGTATTTTAATTACATTACAACATCGATGCTGTGAAAGGAACCGTATAAAATGGAAACAAACACACAATAACAGGTCACAGGAAGTTTATCAGTATGGGAACAACACTAGCTCGGCATATACCCTATTGGCTAAACAGAAGCAATCCAGTTGCGTTTTGATCATGAATTGGTCTAAAGTGGACAAGCTAAAGTATTTCACACCAGTATTTAACATGGTCTACTTGTAATCAGTACAAGTGAAGAGTTCAGATGCAAAAACCTCTAAAGGCCATCTGAAATTCTCCAAAAATGAGAATTTTTCTCAGCCTCCTATGTTTATGTTCAGTTATTTCACATTAAAGGGAATGAAAATAACTTCTTTGTCACTGTAAAAGTAAAATTACTGAGCCTACACACAGGAGTATTAAAAAGCATTCAGAGGTTTCTGCATCTAAACTCTTCAAGTGGACAATAATGGACAGTAACACCGGGTGAAAACACGTTCTTAAGACTGAAATGATTATTAAAATGTTGTGTGCACAGAAAACATCTGCATTACCATTTGAGCCAGAGGTAGAACTTCTACCTAACAGACCAGGCTCTTCTGTGAACATATCCCAAGGGCTCGTTCCATCCCCAGACAGATCCCCTGTTCCACACAATACCTCTGAGAGATGAAGAGAGACTGCTTAATAACACATCATCTACCTGGAACAGCCCTGGCTTTCTTCTGCAACATCTCACCTGGTCGTGTGTGCACCAGAGTAGACGGTCCTTCATCCGGACACAAGTCATTTATAGCATCATCCTGGACGGCCACCGTTTGATTTGCACTCGATGTGCTGATTGGATGATGTTCTTCATGGGGCGGAGCCAAGCCAGTAGGAGTCTCACTGTCTGCACCTGCGCACATTTATGTACACGAGACAAAAACACATAAGCACAGTGCGCCACATGCACTGCGAAATCTGTTCGAATGCCCAACGGGTCGTTATGAAAAAAAAGCAATTAATTAGACGGCAGACAGTACCGGGATCAGCTGTCATCAGCTCCCTCTGTTCCTCAGGGATGAGAAGAAAAGGCACGGGGACGGCGAACTGCTCCTGTGCCTGGAAATAAAAACACACCCATACGCAATGATAATTTATTTTGTCAACAGCTGGTGCCTTTAGGTTGCCAAGGAAGCAGCCTTACCCTCCGCTGAAGCCTCTCTCTGTGCCAGTGAGTTGGTGTCGCCACACTTGGACAATATGTTGCAGATACATTTATTTTCTCCATTGCGTCATTCAGGATACTTATTATAATGTCACTGTGCCAAACATCCAATAGAGACGAGAGCGAGACCCCTGGGAAATTAGGTACATAACGCATGATTATCGTTAGGGCTGGGCAATATGAAAATCTCATATCACGATATAAGTCAGCTCATATCCTGATTATGATGTACACCTACCGGCCACTTTATTAGGTACAACTGTCCAACTGCTCATTAACTCAATTTTCTAATCTGCCAATCACATGGCAGCAACTCAATACATTTAGGCATGTAGACATGGTCAAGACGATCTGCTGCAGTTCAAAGTTCAAACTGAGCATCAGAATGGGGAAAAAAGGTGATTTAAGTGACTTTGAACATGGCATGGTTGTTGGTGCTAGACAGACTGGTCTGAGTATTTCAGAAACTGCTGATCTTTTGGGATTTCCAGGCACAACCATCTCTAGGGTTTACAGAATATGCTTCTGTCGGTGCAAATGCCTTGTCAACAACATAAAAGCATGGATCCATCCTGCCTTATATCAACGGTTCAGGCTGGTGGTGGTGTAGTGGTGTGGGGGATTTTCATGGCACGCTTTGGGCCCATTAGTACCAATTGAGCATTGTGTCAACACCACAGCCTACCTGAGTATTGTTGCTGACCATGTCCATTCATTTATGACCACTGTGCCCATCTTCTGATGGCTACTTCCAGCAGGATAACAAACCATGTCACAAAGCGCGAGTCATCTCCGACTGGTTTCTTAAACATGACACTGAGTTCACTGTACTCAAATGGCCTGCACAGTCACCAGCTCTTAATCCAATAGAGAACCTTTGGGATGTGGTGAAATGGGAGATTCGTATCATGCATGTGCAGCCGACAAATCTGCAGCAACTGCGTATGCTATCATGTCAATATAGACGAAAATCTCTGAGGAATATATCCAGTACTTTGCTGAATCAATGCCACGAAGGATTAAGGCAGTTCTGCAGGCAAAAGGGGGTCCAACCGTGTACTAGTAAGATGTACCTAATAAAGTGGCTAATAAAGCATATTTATCGACTGCATGTAATGGACTATATATATATTCTATACTAGAAATGTATGCTAATGTTTTATTAAAAATGTACAAATTCAAAATGAAAATTTATAAAATGTAAAATACTTACGATTACAGGTCCAACAAAAATGTAAATGTAAAATGTAATCACTGTATTTTCAAGATTGCAACTTTCTCATAATGGCATGTAATTATACGCTTATATGAATCATGAAAAAGTATTACTGCAACCAATGTATTTAGTAACAGCACGAAATATACAATAGCACTCAATATGAAATGATAAACTTTTTTTTTATTTATATTTATCGTTATTTATCGTTATTTTGCACAGCCCTATTAAAATGATACATATATAGTGTCTTCACTTCCTAAACCCAAATTGCAGGCCTTTACAGTTCAGTGCAAGTGTATGGAAGCTATTTAAAGTAAAAAAAAAAGTGTGACACTTACCAGAGACTGAACTTTCTGAACCCCCCCCGCGGGATCTGACAGAGAGCAATGCAATTAACACCACTCGTTAAACGCATCATTATAAAAACACATTCTGTCCGAGATGTGTTCGCATGTTATAAATAGGGTTTACACACCTCCACGCCTTCTCAATCTGGTCTCTGACTGACTGGAGAGTTGTGCTGTAAGATGATTAGAGGTTAGGAAAGGTTAACTGGCAGTGATTGAGTGTGATTAAGAGGCATCATTATGAAGGTTACAGTGATCAATGACTTGCCAGCTGGGAGGGTGTTGGCGCTTTGAAGCGATGCAAAAGGTGTTCATTTGATTAACTTTCAAGTAAAACTGACAAGATGCCTGAAAAAAATAAAACAAAAACAAAAGATGAAACATACACTGCATAAATATTGGTCATTACTGTGTTTGGACATGTCAACATTTAAATAAACTTTTCATTTGGTATTGTTAAATATATATTTTCTTTTTAATGTGTGATAATTCACCTAAAAACAAAAATTGTCACAAATCCAGTTTTTTCCAACCCTTTGTCTGTTGAGCACAAAAGAAGATATTTTGAAGAAACTACTAGCTATTGACTTCCACAGTATTTATTTATATTTTTATTCTAGATGTCAGTGGCTAGCAGTATCCAGCATTCTTTAAAATACCTTCATTTGTACCTCATAAAACCACTTGATGGTGAGTAAACGATAAGTACATTTTCCTTTTGGAGTAAAACAAATTGAGAAATGCTCATTTAAATACATTAAAGAGACAATTGAGCCAGAAATGAACATTTATTAACTATTCACTGACCCTGAAATGGTGATAAACCTTTATTCGTTTATTTATTCTGTTAAAAACAGAAACATTTATATTAAAGCTGGAAACCTGTAACCATTGACTTCCATGCTAGTTTTTTTTTTTAACTATTATAAGTCAGTGGTAACAGTTTGCAACTTTTTAAAAAATATCTTATATCTTTAACAAAAAAGGGTGAACAAATGAAGTGTTTACCCTCTGATATTTGCAATGCAGACTCCCTGAGTGTTTTAAATCATCTATTAAAACTTACAATTTTAGGGTAGCTTTTATTTGACTTTAATATAATTTTTAGATCTATTACTATTATTTTGTGTTTTTAATTATTTTATTATTATTATTTTTTTAAACTACCCAGGTTCTGGAGGTTGCAATGTCCTGAATGTTGGTAACCAATCTTAAGCCAATTGTAATGGATTATTTTGGTTCAATTTGGAATTTCCCCAATCAGCGCAGAGCCCAGGGTGACCAGAGTGAGTGCTCCGACTTGGACCCAGGGCTGGTACATTTTTAACTATTTTTTATTAGTAATTTTTGTTCATTCATCCTTGTGTCTGCACATACTGCTGCACATTTTATGTCTGTAAAGTGCCTTGAGATGCTACTTTTAAAGGCGCTATATAAAAACAAAGTTTAATATTATATTATTATTATTATTATAAGTGAAGGGAGAATAAATTATGACAGAATTTTCATTTTTGTGTGAACCCTCTCTTCAATAGAGCTCTATATAAGTGTTATTACAGGCCAAGCTGAAAATTCAACACTTAAACTGAAACTTGCCAAAACATCTGCTTTGTCATCCCATCCAAGGACTGCCTGACCTTAAATAGACCCTTGCTTTACTGGCATGACATATTAAATTCTAATCAGCAGCACAATGAACAGTGCTCAAACAAACGTCTCGAGAATGATACGGCAACACATCACATACCAGATCAGGCTTCATGTCAAACTTCAGCTCAAAGCTACGTACATACGCAACATGATTGAGCAGGGAGGTAAAAGAATCCACATCCTGCAACCTGAAGAAAGAGGGAATTAAACAATGAATTACTGCCATCATTACATTTCTACTTATTGCTGTAAAGTTGGTTTTCTATTCGTACATTCATTCATTTTTGAAGCGACAATTTGTGCCATGCTACTTTTAATATTCGGTCTGAAATCGCATGCAAGTATGACTTGAAAACAACATTAGCACTAGAATGTGTAGACCAGAGGAGCCCAAACTTTTTCTTATGAAAGGCCAAAATTAAACTTAATTGAGCTAGTGGGCCGAGGCTGAATGTAGTTGCCATGAGTAATTTCCTAATTCATTTAAACATTACTTTATATTAACTAATACAGTATTTTGTTTTACATTTTATAATGAACTTATTACAACAAAAAAGTAAACACAAAACATTTATAATAGAATTAAACTAGTTTTTGCCTTGATTTGCATGCCGATGTCTTCTGCATAATCCTCTATCAGTCGTGTGACAGTATTTACATTTTAAAAACTCAATTTACAACATTTAAATCCAGTTTGCTTTTTTGTAGCTCAGCAATAAAACGAACAAAAAAAAGTTACGTTAAATTAGAAATGATGATATTCGCCCCAACTCTCTCCATAATTCTCACTCTCCTCTCAGTTGGGATGGTGGGCCAAATCAAAGGTTACAATGGGCCAACTTAGGCCTGCGAGCCCTACTTTGGGCATCTCTGGTGTAGACAATGTTGTATTTTGCTACTGTATACACTGCTCATATTTCCCTATTTAGGATTTGCAAACAACACTTTTCTGAAATTATATTAAGAAGGTTAAAGTGCAAATATAAAACAAACTTTATCTCAATTTTAACTTACAGTATTGTCACATGTAGTCAGGTACCAAAATTACAATAAGCATTTAACAGGCCACAACACAGGTTCACAGACTTAAAACATAGATTGTGCATATTTCAGCCAGATTTTTCACCGGGCCCGATTATCCAGATGAGTAGGATAAAAACAGGGGCTCAGGTGTGCAGTGTGTGGTCATAACAGAGGTTTAATGGGTCCCTCACTCCTGCAGACGCTCCCAGGCGGCGTCGCTCAGCACTGCGGGAATCATCGCGCTCCCGTCGGACAGGAACAGCATACAGGCATCTGTGCGATCCATCCGCTGCGAGTCCGAGATTTCACACATCTAAAACACACACATAATTTACCGACACGACAGCTTAGAAATATAATATTCGCCCGTGACGAAACTACTCACGCCAATAACGCTCGCTTTGACGGTGGCTTCGGTTTGGTTTTGGCCGTAGTTCTGGATGAGCTTCTCGATCCAGGGCTCCAGCTCCGCCATTCGGCGACGTTTCATTTTAGGTGGATTCATTAATAAAGCTGTTCACTGGTGTAAACGCAAAAAAACGAGCTCTTTTGCCTGTTCGCGCCCCCTTATTGAACATGGAGGCTTTATTTTCGTTCCGTGTAGAAAACAGACCTGACGTTTTGAGTTCCGTTATAATCTTGTACATTTGAGTCGACGGTGCCCCCTTGCGGCAGCTGTGCACATTAAATAAACACGAGGGAAGTGTTGGGTGCAGATGTTTATTTTAGTAATGTTTACAGCACGAAACAGTTGATTAAAAACTTGGGA